>NC_137468.1:179657321-179940716 GCF_964235325.1 Thermobia domestica
GTGGTGATTGGGGTCACTGGTTCGATCCCAGCTCGCGTCGTGTGAAATTTCTGGTAGACAAACACCGTGCTCGTGGGTTTTCTCGGGATTCTCTTGTTTCCTCCCATTTTTCATCCCACCATTTCATTAATTTCTCATAATCACCGTCTAATTTAACCTAACTGGCATAACCGTGCGACGGAAAACAAAATATTTCATTTCAGTTTTTTCTTAAGACACCCTCGTCAGACAGTAAATCACGTGCAAAACTGGAAAAGTATTTATTTCCTAGGAAAACATTACCAACTATCAAATTTTGGGTTATGAAGCCAAATTTTCGGACGTAAAGCAATCTTGCCCAAAGTCATTGCGTCTGTTACGAAATAACACGGACTAGCATCAATTTACAATATAACAATTGATGTTACTTTGGAGTAACCAAAAACCGACAGGCGGTATAAATATCTTAGGAAAATATTACCCACTATCAAATTTTCGGACATAAAATCATATTGACCAAACTGAGTGTCTCCGCTAACAAACAACACAGAATGGTAATAATTTATAACGTAACATTGCATGTCCTCGAAGTAACCAAAAATCGATATGATGGTATAATTTCCTAGGAAATTATTACCCCCCCTACCAAATCTTAGGATTTAAAGCTATTTTGCTCAAAGTGACTGTGTCTGTTAAGAGATACTATGGAGTGATATCAATTGATAATGTAACATTTGAGTTTGTCTTTGAAGTAACCAAAAACCGAATGGGGGGTAATAATTTCCTAGGAAATTTTTACCCCCCTACCAAATCATCGGATTTAAAGCCATGTTGCCCAAAGTGACTGTGTCTGCTAAGAGATACTATGGAGTGATATCAATTGATAATGTAACATTTGAGTTTGTCTTTGAAGTAATCAATAACCGACAGGGAGGTAATAATTTCCTAGGAAATTTTTACCCCCCTACCAAATCTTCGGATTTAAAGCCATTTTGCTCAAAGTGACTGTGTCTGTTAAGAGATACTATGGAGTGATATCAATTGATAATGTAACATTCTCTTTGAAGTAACCAATAACCGACAGGGAGGTAATAATTTCATAGGAAATTTTTACCCCCCTACCAAATCTTCGGACTGAAAGCCAACTTGGCCAAAGTGACTGTGTCTGTTAAGAGATACTATGGAGTGATATCAATTGATAATGTAACATTTGAGTTTGTCTTTGAAGTAATCAATAACCGACACGGAGGTAATAATTTCCTAGGAAATTTTTACCCCCCTACCAAATCTTCGGATTTAAAGCCATCTTCCCCAAAGTGACTGTGTCTGTTAAGAGATACTATGGAGTGATATCAATTGATAATGTAGCATTTGAGTTTGTCTTTGAAGTAACCAATAACCGAATGGGGGGTAATAATTTCCTAGGAAATTTTTACCCCCCTACCAAATCATCGGATTTAAAGCCATGTTGCCCAAAGTGACTGTGTCTGCTAAGAGATACTATGGAGTGATATCAATTGATAATGTAACATTTGAGTTTGTCTTTGAAGTAATCAATAACCGACAGGGAGGTAATAATTTCCTAGGAAATTTTTACCCCCCTACCAAATCTTCGGATTTAAAGCCATGTTGCACAAAGTGACTATGTTTGTTAAGAGATACTATTGAGTGATATCAATTGATAATGTAGCATTTGAGTTTGTCTTTGAAGTAACCAATAACCGACAGGGAGGTAATAATTTCCTAGGAAATTTTTATCCCCCTTCCAAATCTTCGGATTTAAAGCCATCTTCCCCAAAGTGACTGTGTCTGTTAAGAGATACTATGGAGTAATATCAATTGATAATGTAACATTTGAGTTTGTCTTTGAAGTAATCAATAACCGACAGGGAGGTAATAATTTCCTAGGAAATTTTTACCCCCCTACCAAATCTTCGGATTTAAAGCCATGTTGCACAAAGTGACTATGTTTGTTAAGAGATACTATTGAGTGATATCAATTGATAATGTAGCATTTGAGTTTGTCTTTGAAGTAACCAATAACCGACAGGGAGGTAATAATTTCCTAGGAAATTTTTATCCCCCTTCCAAATCTTCGGATTTAAAGCCATCTTCCCCAAAGTGACTGTGTCTGTTAAGAGATACTATGGAGTGATATCAATTGATAATGTAACATTTGAGTTTGTCTTTGAAGTAACCAATAACCGACAGGGAGGTAATAATTTCCTAGGAAATTTTTACCCCCCTACCAAATCTTCGGATTTAAAGCCATTTTGCTCAAAGTGACTGTGTCTGTTAAGAGATACTATGGAGTGATATCAATTGATAATGTAACAATTAACATTCTCTTTGAAGTAACCAATAACCGACAGGGAGGTAATAATTTCCTAGGAAATTTTTACCCCCCTTCCAAATCTTCGGATTTAAAGCCATCTTCCCCAAAGTGACTGTGTCTGTTAAGAGATACTATGGAGTGATATCAATTGATAATGTAACATTTGAGTTTGTCTTTGAAGTAACCAATAACCGACAGGGAGGTAATAATTTCCTAGGAAATTTTTACCCTCCTACCAAATCTTCGAATTGAAATCTATCTTGCATGCACTGAGAGATCGCATTCAATAATATGAATTTTTAATGTAATTTCTGACTTTTCTTTTGAAATTACTAGAAACCGACAAGGGGGTAAAGATTTCCAGGGGGTAAAAGTTTCCAGGGGTAAAAAATCCCTGTGACACCGGTTCAAGCTTCAACGCTAATCACAATAGTGATAAAACAGTAATATATACTGAAAAATCTAGTTTTGCTTTCTGTAGACACTTTATATTCAATACCGCAAAAATAACTTTATATTTTCATCCTATTTTTTTTATTGTAATCGTATGTGATTAAACATCTATTAGTTCCCGTTATACTATAAATCTTCATAAAGCAAACACAGTAAATGAAATGGAGAAATGGATTTAGGATCCGAAGAATAGGTTCTGTCTATTGCTATATTTTTCTGTTACAAATGGAATTTAGAGATATACAGTACCATTACGGATTTTATTACCGTAGTTTAGAAGCTTTCCTTACTTTCATAAGTTGAAAATGAGCTCGCTTGTTTAAAATTTAAGCCTTGAGAATGTACAAGAACTTTCAAGAGCCCTGAAATCTCATGGTCTCACACAATTCTACATTACAATTCTCACACAATTATACATTCAATTATGTATAACACATTATTTTATTTTCTAGTTATTTCAGGAAAAGTGAATGAAATAAATAGAATTCTATGGTTTTAAGAAAAAGAAGTGATTAACGTGTTTCGTAGAATTAGAAAAATGGATGTATGTTAATCTACATTTTATTTCACATGTATATTTTAATCTTCATAGATGGGAGTATAGTAAATAACATAATATTTACAGCTTTTAAGCCCTTTATTTACAAGTAAATTTAGAATTCTGAACAGAAATTCTTTCCCTAGAGAAGCATACTGAAATTTCTTTTATAAAGATGTTTATAAACTATAGCTTGTGAGTGAAATTTGATGGGTCTTTCAGCTTCCAAAAGATGATAGAAACTATTATTACAATAAAGATTTCTCTTTGAAGTGTACATGCCAAATTCAATTCGAATCTTACAATGAGGTGATGGCTATAATAGGTTATTTCTCTATATAACAGTGTTGACACACTTGGTACAAGTGTATCAGATTCAGCCCTTTTTGTCGTTCACGTTACTCATAATTTGTTGGACTCTTAAGAAATCCTGGTGACGTTTTACCGCATAACGCTACAAACTTTGTGTGGAAAATTCGTAATTCGAACTATACCGGGAAACAAATGACGCTAGATGGGCGCATCCACGCCGCGCAAGAATTAGACCAGAAAGAAGCAGTGTGGTGGAAATTTTACCTTGATTTTTTTTAAAGTACACACACGTTTGAATCAAGTGTTGCATATTCTGAAGAAGACAAGCGGGTCCTGAAGTAAGTCTGTAATTTATGTGTTGTTAGTGCTAACAAAAACGTACAAGCATATCCAATTTCAAGTTTTTATTCCAAATCTAAGTACCTAAAACGTGAGATTATACGTCGAAAAAAAGGTCCATTTAAATAACACAAGGAAATTCTTCATCCCCTCTTTTGGCCCCTGTAAAAATCAAAAATATTCACTTTTGGGAATTTTCCTGTGGCTTAGTTCCGGAAAGCTAGTCATGCCGAATTTAATCATTGTTGCCCTACAGGAAGTGTTCAATAATTTATGTCAGCTCATGTACTTTATATATAGTTAGGATATATACTGTATATATATTCATTTTCCTTTCGAATTTTGTACCTCCTTACTTCGGCGCCCGGGACCGTCGCTTTCCCACCTAACGGCTAGGTATAGCACGAAAAACTACATTGATATAGCTGCCGCACAGTGGGAGATTTCATCAATCTAAGGGAACTTAATTCAGTGTGTGATGCACATTTGCCTGTGGCAGGTTTTGATGTTCTATTCGATTCAAATATGCAATTTCTTTGATAAAGAATGTTGTTTGTGTGTTACTTACCAAAAAAAGTAACACATGTGTGAGAAAGGTAAACACAATTGCACACAGTTGGTGAAAGGAAAAGAATAGGATTTATATGATCTGCTAATATCTAAATAAACGTTTAGTGATAATTAGTACATTACACTAGGTAGTCCGGACAATAAAGAAGAGTCAGCAAGCACGCAAAACTCACGAGAAAAATATCTTTATTAGTCTGAATCACTGCGGAATTCAGATTGATCAGAGGGATCAGTCACACAAGACGCTTTTAGCAACTGTAGTACCTCGGACATAATGTCTGAACGTTTGGTCCTGGAAGGAGCACGTTTACTAGCAATATAAGGATCAGAGGTGATCAGCAATCTATGAATTAAATCCTTCTTAGTATTAACCCTTGATGATTCTCTTGTAAGGAGTTCCCTATATTTCTTATTGTCTTTATTTCGAGCCTCCTGTGCTTCTTCGGAAAGCTGGCCTATCGGTAGAATAGTAGCGGCAATAGGAAATAGGACTTTATGTACGCTTACAGGCATATAATACCAAGAATACTCTTGCAAATATAGTTCCAAAGTGCACCGAGCCTACTCACTAAATTTATTTGTATCAATTGGGAAACCACAATTTAAGAGTTCTAAAATAATGTGAAAATGCTTAATTAAGTCGACATTTACCCCAGTTATTTCAGATGATTTTTGAGCATTCCGAAAGAAACGTGCGGTCTGTATTGCTATCATTGGTGTTTCTTGCTTGTTGCTTCGGCATATCTACCAATAATCCGAGCTCACTACGAAAGTTTTCTTGGACATGTTTCTTTTTTTCTTCCATTTTCATCCGATTTTCTTTGCCTTGTACTTGCCATGCTTTAATATCTAGTCGGTAGGCAATGTGGAGAATACATTCCATAAAACGTATCCAAGAATGAATCGGAGAGAGTCCAAAAGTTAAATAGTTCGGATCTACAGTTTTATGAGAAAGAATACCAAGATTATTCATGTCTCTCTGTTTTGCTCCACATAAGTAACACGTTTGCGTAGACGCACATGAGGATAGAGAATTACACACTTTCCCATGAATCATACACAAAATCATCTTAGGCCGAACGATAAATTCCTTGTCACCTACAGTTATTATGGTCGGAGTGAGTTTATCGATTTGGTCTTCTACTTTCTGGACTTCGTTTTGTACAACTTCAACCATCTCTTTTGCAAACACAAAACTTATGGGGCGACAATATCTGGTAGAGGATGGAGCGGGATTTTGCCAAAGGACACAGTTACCACTGTTAGTGACACTGTACAGTTGAAGAGGGACCATAGATACACTAAACAAATTCTCGTCAGTTGAATGCTCATCTGAAAAGGATTGGCGATACATACTTTCTTGCGCACGATCACAGCCCCACTTAACAACAACAATGTTAATGTTGCGAACATCGGAAAAATTTCGAAGCACATCTTCTTGTGTTTTACAAAGTCTTCTTATGGTATGATCAAGGAGGGATTGTTTCTGTGATTTTTATTTCATCTGGATAACAACGTTGCTTAGCATCCAAACCTTATCATAGGATGGATATATTTTACAGCCTACTTTTGGTGCCTGTTCACGCACGATATTATACTGTTTTCTCGAAATATTCGCATCAACTAGTAACGCCAAAGCTTCATCTTCTGATAATTCAGCCGGAACTGGAAGTTCAGCGCTTCAAGATTTCTTGATTTTTGTACCCCGTGTTGGGGAAGAAAATCAAAGCTCCTTGACGATCGCTGCAGAGTCGCGTTTTCCTGGCCTCCGTGGATTTAATTTAGTAGCCTTCGACAGTTCCTCGTTGCTGGTTGACTCTACAAGCTCTTTAACTTTTCTACTTTGCACTTTTCAGGTGCATTCTGCAAATACTTCCTTCGGTCTACCGCGTTTATTTTCAATACAACTATCCGTTGGTGGAACAGGAGCTATTTTGAAGTCCACTTCATTTTCCAATCATTTGCGTTGTCTTCTAGAAACCTCTCTCGGTGCCGACTGGTTTTGTCCCATTTCACCTGTATATCATAAAAACATTTTCTTATTCTTGCTCGAGAACTAGTGGTCAGCTCTGCTACCCCGGTTTCTTCCAATATGTAATTCGTTAAACCTTCCAATCGCTTTGTTGACGAATGTTGTTCCCACACGTCGAATATAGCACGCCATGTAAACAAGGGGAGCCATTTTCACACCACGTCTTCACGTTTTTGCGCAAACTTGCGCAAGGATTTTCAATTATTTTCACTTCTAACCTCAATAAGCTTTCACGTAAACTTAATCCGCAGACTGAACACTACAGAACACCTACTTAAAACCTTATTTGTAATTCACACATGAGATTGTTTTCTACACGTTCACATACACTCTTTTCTCACGCTGTCCTCCAGGAACCGTACAATGCAATGCAAAGTTCAAATACTCAATTTTCCCTTCGGAGACCCTCAATCCTATTCCAGTGCTGCACTGATCACTATGTGTAAGCACAGAAGGACACAAGTCAAATGAACTGTTAGTGCAAAGCGTACCTGTCTCAGGCTCTGCGCGGTACTTTGTTGTCCCCTTCAGGTCATATTTGCAACCGTTACACCCGACCATCGCCCGAATTCCTGCCAATTTTATACCAACTACATATTTAGCTTCCTACATCGCAGGTATTATTTGCTATATTGCGTGGTCGCAAAATTGAATAAAATTCCCTTAGATTGATGAAATCTGTGTGCCGGGCTAAGTTGTTTACTAGTGACGCCATATTGATGAATATAAAAATATCCGAATATTTCTGCGTTTTAGAAATCTATATCGATGCATTGTAACAAAATTTATGCATAGGCCTAAAGTTAGATCAGGGATGATCATACGTGGGCAAAAAGATTTTACTTTTTGACAAAAAAAAATGTATTCACTCCTTTATTCTCAATTTAGTACTATTTTTCAGCCCACTCCAGAGCTAGGAATGTGGCAACACTGCTATAGACAAGTAATATTATATGAAGTGAAAGAATTGTTATTGCGGAAGGATATTGAAGAAATTCGACTCAAAATAAGTTTTAGTCAACCTAATTAACTTTAAAAATCAATAAACAATATGTGAATCTGCATAAATCACCCATGCATTACATACCTCAGAAAACTTTATTTTTCAGTGTATATAAGGGCATGGTTTCTCTTCTTCTAGGAGAAAACTAAGTATTTTTAGTAAATGGTATCCACCGGATAGTATGTCAGGCAGATACTTAAGCACATCATCACATATCATTGTTCAGTATAATAGTTCAGATCTGCATATACAAATGTTCCATACACTTAGGGACTCGGCAAATGTTTTCGTCTTTCACGTAAGAATATACTCTACGAGCTACCTATCTTTAAATTGAATTACATAACTGACCTTGTTTAATTCCTTACTCAAATCTATCCATGCAAATTTTATATATTTTCGTAATTACTAGATATTTCAAATTTTGTACGTACAAATAACGTAAATTCGACGAAAATAGAATATTTTTATATTATTTTCTGCGTTGGCTCATTGTATAACTTTAAACTCTAATTATTTGTTTTCAAAATATAAGCCAAAACATATACTAACCCGTTATACACTATATCTTGAAGGGTATGTATCTCATTGAAGCTTTGTGATGCTCTCAATAAACTCATGTATTGGAATCATGTAATATTTTCTAGTAAGTTAAGAGTAAATTATTGACTGATTAGTACCGAGTAAAGATTAAAATGTAAATGATATCGTTATTTTCTAGAGAGGGAATTTTTGTGTGTTGATCTGGGATAAGACTACAAAAGAATTAAGCGTAATGCGTAAGGTCGAGGATTAAGTATTTAATGGATATTAGGAAAATGGTTCACTGTATCAATTGTAATCAGTGATCTATTACTTAATGGGATTTTATCATACGTTCAACAAACTGTTTATTTCAATATTAAATCTCGTCCAATGCATTTAGTCCTATCTTCTCAAACGTTTTTTTAAATAACTCTTTTTTTTACGGCTATTATACTCTCTATTAGTAACTGCCTTTCTCACCTCTCATTCTTTCCAAATTACCTTTTAATTCATGCAAAATACATTTTCTTCTGACCCAGTATTCCAACGAATTTACAAAGGGTTGTTCAAGTCAATCTGGACTTTATTTAGACGTATTAAATCAAGTTTGAGGATGAAGGAAATTCACATAACAGGAACTGGCAACTGTGCTCTCCGATTGGTATGCGGTATTCATTTATCGCTCCAGTTCAGGACCAATATTGAAGATAAAGGACAATAGTATGACGGGTACAGGGAGCAGTGTGTAGTAATGAACTTCATAGTGAAGGGGGCATAAAAGCAGCTGAAATTAACAGAAGACATCAATCATAATACAATGATGAGACCCTGAGATGCAGCAAGCCATTTAAGTAGTACAAGCGCCTAAAAGATGGTCATAGATTTGTCACTAACCATCGGGTCTCCGTCCATCCTTTCCCACAATCATGTGCGCCCGAAGAATTTTTTTTACGGGGGCTCAGCCCTCTGGTACCTATATTACGTTTGATATATTTTATTTGTATTAAGAAAATCTGAAGAAATTTAATACCTTTTCGTGAGCCAGATTGGGGCCGGGCCTATCCTGCTCGCCTTCGGGCACCCATGCCCACAACAGTTTTCCTGGAAGCATTCAGCATGTAGAACAGTTATCATAGACAATCATTACATAACCCATTGTTAATATGCGTAATTTTTCTTTAAAAACAGTAAATACAATTATTCATTCCCACTTACTGTTCCCAAAATTAAATGCACCCTGGGTTCCAAATATAGTTATTACTAATCACGATTTCGTCAGGACTGTCCCGATTTCGGAGAACATGTTGCACAGGCGGATATGCCTCTGTCTGTACTTTAATATGTCCTAACTTTACTGTTTATTGATGTCGTTAGTGACTATTGGAATTTAGTGCCCACATTATAATATAAGGTTTAAAAATAATAGTCACATAGAAAACATCAACAGGCAGATAGGTAGGCACTCAGCCAGGCGGACAAGCATATTTATAGGTATGCAACATGTAGACGTAAGTGTAACTACAAAATGGAACATATCCCTAGAACACTGCTCATCCATAGAATTCCGTTAGACCGTAGACTGAAGCTGTAGCCATTCTTTTAGAATTTTCTGAAGTAGGGGATAATGTACGCTTTAACAAAATATCCTAGTTATACCAGTGCATATATTCCTACACATGGGATACTAACTATTTAAATTGGCCATCGTTTGTGATGTATGATGTGATACAGGGTGGTATATAATTTAAATCATATAAATTTTCCTTTACCAATTAGATATGATTCACTCTTAACTAGACCGATGTATATTACGTTACTATGGAAAATGTACTGATGTACCTTTAAGCTTCTTTCCATTAGCTGCTTCAAATATTCCTACATTCTCCTTACAGAAGGTGCAACCCTAGTTCCAAAACAAGTTTCCACTTTTTTCCAACACAAAAGAGTTGAAGTCTGCATTTAAGTGAAGGATTGCTATGACGAGGAAGACGAGTATTTCCTGGATCGCATTATTACATGTTACGAAAAATTTTCACATAGATGACAAAGAGACACAAACTGTCCTAAAGTTTTCCGAAGAGTTCAAAGCATCAGTTAAACGCTTGGATTAGATGTAGAACTGTAGTTCGGGTTATGTAGAAAATTAAGTGCAACTTTCTCTCTTTTAATTTTTTTGCAACTTTCCTCTTTTAATTTTGTTATACTATTTTATAATTTCTTCTATATCTCTCGATGGTCTAGTGGCTATCTCGATGGTCTAGTGGTTCTCTTGTACTTGTAATCCAGGGTTCTATTCCCGGTAGGAGAAGAAAAACAAATAATTATAATAACGGTAAACTAAAAATCCACGTTTGATAACAGCATCAGGAAAGCCATGCGATTTCGTTGTAAAACTTTTAATTCCACCAGGTTCGAATACTGTCAACATTTTCAGTGCTTATCTGATTAACATGTATATATACACAATGGTTAAACAGTTTCTTTCATAACAAATTGAATTCATGCTTTCATAATTCACTTCATCACGAGACCAATGAGGACTATGCTCGAGATCGCAGTTTCCACTCCAGCATAGTTCATTGCAGTTGTATCAGGGGTATAGGCTATGTATTATTCCACTCATACTAGCAAGCTTTCCAAAGCCCATATACATGTGAGTTCGACCAGATAAACAATGTCATTATGAGAATTTCAAAAGCACAGTAATCCATGGGACTAGCATCTGGACATTTGACGGGAATGTAAGCGTGAATACCTCATGTGCTTGCAGTATTATGCGTCGGTCGAAGGTTCTGGATATTTTGTACATATGACATGAAGCTTTATTTTACTTCTGTTTCGCACGATAGGTGCGTTCTCCATTCAATTCTGATACCACACCTGCTTAAGCTAAAAACAAAAATTTTCCTTTCTGTAACAAAAACCATTGATTTTTAGTTCAGTATTCAAACTTAAGTTTCCCTCTGTAGCAAAGTGTAGTAAGGACCGTAAAACTATGTAGAATCTTCTTTGCATTGACACAAACAGTTTCTTTCTTTCTTTTTTTTTTAATGAACACCCCTATCAGTGATAAACCAATTTTTTTTTACGTTTCCATATTTCGTTCATTGGCGCTCTATCCATGTTTCGTTCTTTGGTAGAACAAATTTCCAGCGATTCCAACTAGGTGGCACTCGTATAGCTTTCTGACCTCGCTCTTTTGCTCTGCAATCTGTCCAAACGTTATTGCATGTACTCTGCCCTTGTGAATGCTACAAATCTTATCTGAGATGCTTATCACGAATCTATTTTGCCTGGGTCACGTGTAATCGTTTTACCATAACACCCTGTCGTAACAGTTCACAATATCAAGGATCTTTTTAGCTCCTTATATGAATTATACTTGAAGGATATTTTGTTTGTAATGTGGGTTATTGAACCCACTGCTGTACATAACGTTTAATTACTTCACTATCAATAGGCCACACAGTCACACCACAAAGTCACACATACACAACTAAGTCATTGATCGATACTGTTCTACTATGCAGGAAATGCTAAAGTTTGTGTGAAAGAGAACCATGATGTATCCTTCCCAAAAGCGAACTTTCTTTGATGACATCTTGCCTACTATAACACAGAACAGCTTTCACGCGTTTAGAAGTAAGAAAACGCATCATAACACATATCTATTTCACAGTCGGTTTTTAACCAGACGAGGCATTTTAAATACTCACGTACAAACGTAAGCACGGTTGAATGATCCCGTAAAGACATCAATGGTTTTCCAACAGATGTAGGTACGCAGCATGCATTCACGGGCCACAGCAGTGACCGAATTGCAAAACGGTTTTTACTTTTAAAAAAAGATACATCTCATATATGGTTTCAGTGTCCCAACAATAAGTTTCGCCTCGATTTGTAACCCTCTTATCAAACTAGTTCCAATTCCAACATAGATCGAGATAGTGAAAAAAAGTGGTAAATGATAGGGAGAACCAGTTTCTTCATACAGATCTAGTACCGCAAAAATGTATTCCAACTCCCACTTGATTCCTCTATAGCAGCCGGAAGTGGTAGAAGCGTACAAGTTCCGGATTCAATATTCATCTTCAAACGGCAAATATGATAATGCATAGCAAGAAATGCTTTATTTTTGGGCTGCAACGTGACCAAGAAGAAGTCCGTTTTCCTCTTACCCCTATTTAAAATCAAAGTCATAGATTTAGTACTTTCTTTCTCGTTTGTATAGTTTGGAAATTTAACGTAGTTTTAATATGTGAATAATTCACTTGCTTAAAACTTTAACTTACAGATCGTGCGAAAGATGTACTTTTTAAAGACACACAAGAAAAAGTTAGAAGGGTTCAATCAATGATCTACGGAAATTGATGATAAGATTGATATATGTCGTTACTTACATCTATACAAATACAATGCATATATGGGTCTAGGTCAAAACCCCCACAGCCAAAACCCCCACACTCAAGAAATGTCAAAACACCCACACGAATCGGTCATAACTCCCACACAAATGGACAAATCCCCCAAACGCACGAACGGTCAAAACCCCCACAGCCAAAACCCCCCACACTCAAGAAATGTCAAAACACCCACACGATCGGTCATAAACCCCACACAAATGGACAAATCCCCCAAACGCACGAACGATCAAAACCCCCACAGCCAAAACCGCCAAACTCAAGAAATGTCAAAACGCCCACACGATCGGTCAAAACTCCCACACAAATGGACAAAACAGCCACACATAGCAACGGTCACAATCTCCACATAAATGGACAAAACCACCACACAAATGGACAAGAACCCCACACAATCGGACAAATCCCCCACACTCTGAAAATACCGTGATTGCACGTCTTTGTTGCGGCTCTTTACGACGCCCACTTTAGTGTTTCTGTCATTACAAAACAGTGCAAGAAGAATAGTTGCAACATCGGTTTATGTGGAATAAAAAATGTTATTAAAAAGTACAAGGGCAAGACATACAACCAGGATCATTTCAGAGTGTGGGAGATTTGACCGATTGTGTGGGAGTTTTGTCCATTTGTGTAGGGGTTTTGTCCATTTATGTGGGGATTGTGACCGTTGCTATGTGTGGCTGTTTTGTCCATTTGTGTGGGTGTTATGACCGTTGGAGGTTCTGACCGATTACCAGTGTGGGGGTTTTGGCTGTGGGGGTTATGACCGTTCATGTATTTGGGAGATTTGTCCATTTGTGTGGGGGTTATGACGGATCGTGTGGGCGTTTTGACATTTCTTGAGTGTGGGGGTTTTGGTTGTGGGGGTTATGACCGTTCGTGTGTTTGGGAGATTTGTCCATTTGTGTGGGGGTTATGACCGTTTGTGTGGGCGTTTTGACATTTCTGGAGTGTGGGTGTTTTGGCTGTGGGGGTTTTGACCGGTTCCCGCATATATTTACAGACACAGAGAGACCAGAGGAGGGAACTAAACGTTTAACACAAAGCTATCAATGTGGCAAGAGTAAGTATTCCACAAGTAGCCATTAAATCTAATGGAACATTAAAGTAACATTCACCACAACAGATAAAAGATAACACTGTATCAACATGTTGACATAAAACAAAATAAGAGAACATAAACAAAATCTTCAACCGAGTAAAGATATCTCAAGATAAAAGATTGTTACCTACAGTATTTATTTGCATAGACGTTCACCCACAACGTCTCCACAACAGTTAAAAGATAACAGTGTATCAACATGTTGACATAAAACAAAATAAGAGAACATAAACAAAATTTTCAACCGAGTAAAGATATCTCAAGATAAAAGATTGTTACCTACAGTATTTATTTGCATAGACGTTCACCCACAACGTCACCACAACAAGACTCAAAAAGAAGTCTACTAATGTATGACTTACAAGTTTGACATATTGATTTTAGCATTTCTTTAGTAGTCGGTTGAGATATAGAACTGTAGAATAAGCGAAGACGTGTAATGTTTCTGAATTTTATGGGTACGCTATCAACAATTTTAAATGAATCATAATTCCCGCTTAACGCAAGGATGCTGATCCTGGGGAACCAAGGGGGCATGGGCCTCCCAAACCACATGTGGGCCCCCGTATTGTATTAATTAATATACAATATTTTGACGTCCATTTAGACAGCCCCCCCCACCTTTTCAGATTCAATCGCAAATTGTCTCAATCGTTTGTACGTCGTTTGTACAGAAATGTGCAGGCGAAATTTTCGTTTGTAAACAATTACGGGCGCCACCAGGACGAAAACAAAGTGGGGGCCTGTCTAAATGGTAGCCCCCCAACCTTTTCAGGTTCAATCGGAAATGGTCTCAATCGTTTGTACATCGTTTGTACAGAAATGTGCAGGCAAAATTTTCGTTTGTACACAATTAGGGGTGCCGCCAGAACGAAAACAAAGTGGGGGCTGTCTAAATGGTAGCCCCCCACCTTTTCAGATTCAATCGGAAATGGTCTCATTCGTTTGTACATCGTTTGTACAGAAATGAGCAGGTGAAATTTTTGTTTGTACACTATTAGGGGTGTCAGCAGTACGGAAACAACGTGAGGGGTTGTCTAAATGGTAGCCCCCACTATGTCCAATCCAATCAAAAATTTTCTCAATTGTTTGTACAGAAATGTCCAGGTGAAATTTTCGTTTGTACGGTATTAGGGGCTACGCCAGAAAGAAAACAAAGTGGGAGGCTGTCTAAATGGTAGCCCCTCACCATGTCCAATTCAATCAAAAATTGTCGCAATAGTTTGTACAGAAATATGCATCTGAAAGTTTCGTTTGTACGATATTAGGGTCTACGCCAGAACGAAAAAAAAATGTGGGGGCTGTCTAAATGGTAACCCCACACCATGTCGAATTCAATCACAAATTGACACAATTGTTTGTACATCGTTTGTGCAGAAATATGCATGTGAAATTGTCGTTGGTACGATATTAGAGGCTACGCCAGACGAAAACAAAATGGGAGGCTGTCTAAATGGCAGCCCTCCACCATGCCCAATTCAATCAAAAATTGCGGCAATCGTTTGTATATCGTTTGTACAGAAATGAGCAGGTGATATTTCTGTTTGTGCACTATTAGGGGCGCCACCAGTGCGGAAACAACGTGAGGGGTTGTCTAAATGGTAACCCCCACTATGTCTAATTCAATCAAAAATTTTCTCAATCGTTTGTAACAGAAATGTCCAGGTGAAATTTTCGTTTGTACGATATTAGGGGCTACGCCAGAAAGAAAACAAAGTGAGAGGCTGTCTAAATGGTAGCCCTCCATTATGTCCAATTCAACCGAAAATTGCGGCAATCGTTTGTACATCGTTTGTACAGAAATGAGCAGGTCAAATTTTCGTTTGTACACAATTAGGGGCGACGCCAAAACGATAACAAAGTTTACGCTGCCTAATTGGTAGCCCTTCCCCACGTCTGATTCAAAAGAAAGTTATCTTAATCGTTTGTACATTGTTTGTACACTAATACTCAGGCGAAAGTTTTGTTTTTACACTATCAGGGGCGTCGCAGAACGAAAACAATATGGTAGCCCCACCATGTTCGATTGAAACACAAATTGTCGCGATCGTTTATACATCGTTTTTGCAGAAGTGTGCAGGTAAAATTTTCGTTTGTACTAAATAATATACGGATGTGAGTATTTTTAATATTTGACCTAGAATTTATGAAAAGGGGTGGGGAGTGCAATTATTATGGTTATGTATATATCTCGGGATTGCTTAAAGTTAGGGATATGAAATTTGTTATTTGGACTTCTCATTTCAAATGTGAAAGCACTGTTTCGTGTTTTAACGTTTTCTGATACTTAACCTAAAAAGCAAAAAGAAAGGGGATTTTCCTAAAATTCTCACGAAATTCGCGATTTTGGATTTCGGATTAATTCTATATTAAAGACTCAGGATGAAAACAAAACATTGCGCACAGTAGCACGTTGGACTATCTGATAGTCCTAACATGATAATAATAATAATAATAATAATAATAATAATAATATAGTAGAGGCAATCAACTTTGAAATGTACTGCTTAGTGGAACATTAAAAAAAGTGTCACCTACTATGGAGTATTTACTAGCAAGACTTTGTACACACTATTGTGTCGATTGGTATGTTCACAGTATCGTGTGATTCACTACATTTATGTTAGTTTAACGACGTTGGAATCTAAAGTTTTTTTTTGTTTTGTTTTTATATTTATACTTACAATCATTATTGCTGAGTTAGTTTATTACTCCTCGGCTCTTACTATTAAACTTATTCATTATTTCTTAAGTGAGCTGAATCCGTACGAGAAAAATGATTTTTTTCTTTCTCTGACTTCCTAGGAGTGATGGGGGTTACATGTAAAAGTAATGTGTCGTATCCATAGTTCAGGGGGTCTGAGAAGAATAGTAATACTTCTGATGCCATTTAAATACCATTTTAGCCCCCATCATCAGGGGTTCAGAAGGGGGAATAATCAAAAACAGAGCATATCAAAGTTGAAGGAACAGTTTCCGGGATAACTGACATGAATAGTGAATACCTAATGGCGTTTTAAGTTCAAGTTCAGCCCTTATCGACATAGAGCGGCATATAGAAATAATCAAATTAATGTTTAAAATGGGTATAATAAGGACCAACACAGTTTGTGTTTCACGCATTGCAAATCGAGAGCTTATGAGTTCGGTTCACAGACTGTCCCACAGACTGTCTATTCTTCCCAACTACGGTATTTTTAAAGTCCGTACGTGTCTCACCCACTCCACTTAATACATTTACAGTAGATTGACGATTATCGGAATAGGAGATAGCGAGAACTAGTATTTTGCAATCGATTTAGCGTTGTAATAATAGGTACCATTTTCAATCTCAGCAACCGTTATTCAAATCGGTTAACGTTGATCGCTAAACAGCAAAAACGGTAATACACAGCTGTACACCCGCCCCCTTTCTTACTTTCTAGGTTAAGTATCAAAAAGCGTTAAAACACGATACACTGGATTAACATTTGAAATGAGAAGTCGAAAAAACAACTTTCATAACTTTGAGCTATCCCGAGATATATCCATAACTATAATAAATGCAATCCCCACCCCTTTTCATAAATTCTAGGTCAAATATTAAAAATACTCACATCCGTATATTATTTAGTACAAACGAAAATTTTACCTGGACATTTCTGCACAAACGATGTATACATGATTTCGACAATTTGTGTTTCAATCAAACATGGTGGGGCTACCACTTTATTTCGTTCTTTCGACGCTCCTGATAGCGTAAACTGTAACTAGATAACTATAACTAGTTGAAATATAACAATATGTAGTGTAGAGTGAATTACACTTAAAAATCGAGAAGTATCTAATGATGCTACTCTCAATTTCAGCAGCTCCCTCCTGGGTAAGCAATAAGCGTACGCACCTTTGGCGTTGGACAACCGAGTTTGATTCCCGGCGGGAGCTCATGTGCTTTGTATCCCTTGCTAATCCATAGGTCTTATATAACCTCGCTGTTGAAACGAATGCAACACTCCAAGTCAAATGAAATCGATCTTCAGCCATTTTTCTTTCACAAACCTAAATTTATTTACTGTTTCCTGCAGTTAACTTTGTACCTAGATAGAAAGACATTTGTTGAAAACACATCTTGATTCCGTGTAGCACAATATCAAAATTACAACTGAGATCATTGACAGCAACCCTTCATTAGTTTGTATTACACGAGAGATTTAAGAGGAACTATTCGGGTTGCATCTATTATTAACAGTTATATCTTATCAGTGTTAATATATCTGGAGAACATTCGAATAGTTCTGATTAGCTCACTGTTAAAACGAGACCAGGCATGGTTTGTAAGCAGTACTTTACATATTAGGTAATCAATTCACAATAAAAGAAACCAGTATATTTCCCCCATAGATTCAGGACTGACTTGATTTTCTAACTAGTTACCAGATTGAAAATTGTCTCACTAAACAGGGATTCAAAACCACCCGTTTTTGTGGGGAAAAAAATAAATCGACAACACCAAGTGTCCGTGGGGGAAGACCATTAAAAATTTGAATGCATTATGGTGAGTGGAACTTAATGTTTCACATACTCAAATCGAACACTAAACTTCAGATAGCAAATCAAACCAGAAGATATACATACGAATTGCAGTTATTTTCCAATGGAGTATTACATAGCAATGATACTAATAATACTTATGTTGTTTGTGTCTAATTATTTTATAGTTACGTCTTTGGCATACATAATTTCTTTACATTCTATTTCACGTGAGTGGCATATTTTACATTTAAGTTACCCAAAATTTTATCCACTATATCGCTCAACCGCAAAATTCAGTATTGTCTATATTAAATATGTAGAATACATTTGCCATCTTTGTTTCTTTATTTCATTCATTAAATAGGGATTTAATAAATACGTTCTTTGTAAATAAATTGCAGTTTTAATAATATGACTACTATCTTTCCCAAGTCTATTTCAGAGTGGCGTAAGCTCAAATGGAGCCTGGAGCAAAGAGAAATTCATGGAGATCAGATTATGAAAGTAATTGGATCACATACTTCTACTATTTACCGGAATTCTTATTTTCTGTTACCACTAATCACCGTGTGCAAGTTAGTAGATTTTACCGATCATTTATAATACAGTAGGACCGCGCTAAGTGAAAGCTGAAAGGAATAGACAAAAATTCCAGTTATCGACTTCTTCGGGTAATCAGGTTGGAGTTACCAAAGTGACCAGAATAAAACTTAGAGATACCAAGGTTCCGCGCTCCTCAAAGTGACATATCTCTATTACTTGAAGCTTTCTTTGTTCAACCTCTAGAAATCGAAGTTGTGAAAGGTCCTTAAATTACAATACTGTACGTGTTTCTGTAAGGAGATTTTCATGTCTAGGTATGACTAAAATACAATTATTATAGTACAGAATAGCAACAATGACAGATCTAGCAACAATGACAATTAGCCTACGTAAAAACACCCAGCGGGTAGCCAGCCCAAACATGTAGGGGGAGAAGTAGAAGTTACTGGGGCCCGATCCAACTATATTACAGTATATCACCATATTATAGTTCATTTGCAAGCCTATCGTGCAACTTTTAGGTGGACCAGCAAAAATTTAGGGCGGCGGTCCCCCTAGACCTCCCGTGGATACAGGCCTGAAAAAGCCCAAAGCTATAGATTCGAGTCTCGATTTCATATGAATTTCAACCATTAGAGGTTTGTATATGCGGAAGTTTAAAGTACCAAGATTTGAAAATATGACTATGGTACCCTTAAAATTCGACTCATCGAGGTTGTAATTTTTAAACATTCAATTTACTTAGGTTAATATTGATTGTTCTGTAGAGTTCAAAGGAATCTGAAAAAAAAATTTAGTTATCAAGAAATTCGAGTTATCCGGGTACAACTGTATATATTGTGTTATGTAAAGTGTGATGTGCATAAATGACTACTCATTTTAGTAAAATGTCCTGTATCTCTTTAAATGAATTTATGCTTATATAGACTTTACATTACTTAAATTAATTTGGCAACAAAGTCTTAATTATTAACGCTTAATGAAAAAAACGGTGTCGAAAGATAAGAGCTAAAAGTCGATAGACTTCATCAAACTAAAAATAATAGGTATAATAAGGGTGAGTGTAAATCCCTACACATATTTCTTGAAAATGTAGGAGATGTGACATTTAAGTAACAAGAGTGCCCACCTCCTGTCGCGCAGGATTGTGGTGAAGAGATAGCTAATAATTGGTGAACAGTAAACTTGAGCAGCGCATTAACATCAAATTTCTGGTGAAATTAAATTAAGCACCAACGGAATGTTGTGCAATGTTAAAGGAGGTGTATGGCAATAATGTTATATCACGTGCGCAAGTTTTCGAACGGCACAAACGATTTTCAGAAGGTATAGAGGAGGTTGAAGATGATGAACGACCCGACCGCCCTTTGAGTTCAAGAAGGGACGAAAATGTTCAAAAAATTAATGAACTTGTGTCGAAAGATAGACGTCTGAGCATTCGGATGATAGCAGACATGACGAACACTAACAAAGAGACAGGGAGACAAGTTTTGCATGAAAATTTAAACATGACAAATGTTTGTGCAAAAATTGTCCCGAAAATACCTTTATCAGGAACAAAAAGACATTCGAAAGACCATTTGTTGTTACGCCATGGAACAACTCAAAGTATAACCAGACTTGATAACACGTGTGATGAAACATGGATTTTCCAGTATGACCCTGAGACTAAGCGTTAATCCATGCATTAGAAGACTCCCACATCGCCAAGAATGAAAAAGAGCACGAATGAGTAAGTCCAAAGTGATAGCAATGCTCATAGCTTTTTTCGATATCAGGGGTATGATCATGACTGAATGGGTGCTTCAGGGTCAAACGGTGAATCAGATCTACTACAAAGAAGTCCTAATCAAGCTGAGGGAAAGAATAAGGAAAAAGAGATCGTATTTGTGGAAGAACGATGCATGGATCCACCACCAAGATAATGCGCCTCTCCATAATGCCCTTTATGTGAAGCAGTTTTTAGCAGCCAAGCGCATTCCTGTGCTCGATCATCCTCCGTATTCACCAGACCTGGCTCCTTGTGATTTTTATCTATTAACAAAAGTGAAAAGTGCATTGAAGGGAACAAGTTTTCAATCCGTGGAAGAGGTGAAACGAAAAACAACATAGTTGCTGAACAGTGTGACATCTGATGACCTACGCCATCCCTTTGAACAATGGAAGGCACGTATGCAGGGAATATATTGAAGGGGATAACTGTAACTTTCTTTGCAATACATTACATTTATGACACCAGACTCGTTATTTAATTGCCACACCTCGTAAAATAGTTTAACCCCCTTTTTGTTAACCTGTTTGCTCCTGTATGATAACCCTACTACCTACTAAGGAGAAACTGAAGCTAAAGTAAGGGAAAGTTTGGAAGAACCTCAATTTTGATCTTTTCTGATGTCTATGTTTGAAAATATTTTTGCACATTCAATAGGCTGCAGACATCTGTAGACATTGAAAAAGCAATTCATAAAGTTTCAAAGTTTTCATCTGTACTTATGTTTAGTATAGACCAGTGCATATAAAAGATATACATTGAAAATAGTATAAAACAATTAACTTTGCAACTTTCTTAATCCGTGGTGTGAGGAAAACACAGTATGTCACATATATTGTTAGTTAAGATAAGTTGTTGAGATTGGGATAGATATCTTTTTATGAAACAGTTTTCTAAATATCAGTATCAAGCCCACTTGTAGAAATCTCACAGAAAACTGCCATCTTCTTCACGTCCATCTCAGCATGTTTCATATATTTAACCTCGACAATTCTGACACTATCCTCTTTCTGAATGAACGTACAACTCATTACTAAAAATGCAAGGAACTTGATGATCTTGTTCCTCGCTTTCATGGAGCTGTTCTGAGTGATCACTTTATCTGCTAAAATGTGTAACATTTTCTCATCTGTGACGCTATTAGTCTGGAGAACAGTTTACATCTAACAATGTTTCCTTGTTCGCATTGTTCTATTTCAAATTTACATAGTGTCAGTACATGCGTATTGAACGAGATTAAAATCGATAAATAAGTGAATTAAGATAGAAGTTTCAAAATTAAATTTAGGTTAAAGTATGAATTAACATTGGGAAAGATTAAGATATTACAAAATTATTTCATACGCATTGTCTGTTTACATTGACGTTTTTTGTAAAATGTTTGTTAACAGAAATTTTGGATATGTCAAAACGGTCAGATTTGCAGATGTGGATGTCTGGAGATTTCTATCACTTGATGACATTGCAGAAACACAAGTTTCGGCAATGAGACAGGTAAACACCGAAAGATGTCATCAGATGATGAAGCAGTTTGCCCAACCAAGGAAGGAGAATAAAAAGACGATTTTTGAGGGAATCAAGGAAGTTGGAAAGAAGGGAGTCACTGATCATTAGTGATCAGTCTCCAAGTTATCGTGAACGAGAGTCGAGCAGTCGCTACTTCAATGAGACCTGAATAAGTCTACGAGAATCTCAGAGTAATTTATTCAGTTTTCGGAGAAGTTAACAAGTAGTTAACCGTCGTAATTACAACGGTCAATGGTAGTACGGAGTTCGAGATCCGGCGAATGTTAGTCTACCAATTCCATCCAGGCTACTGTACAGAGAAGGACGAGCTACGCGTTATCCAGAGGAAAGTTAACAACACCACAGGTATGAGTTCCTGTCTAAAAATGTTATCAGTGAGGAAATAGCCGGAATCAATAAAATTGTGATCTAACACATTTTTGACATATCCTTTTTACACTCACACATATTACACTTGACGATGATTGAGAGATCTAAATACATGAATTTTTATAGATAAACACCTGAGTTGTCATTAGAATTTTTCCCCGTTTTAGTTTGTATGTAGAGTCCAAAATTTCCTAGGAATTTCAAATAGTGTCCAGAGGACAATCTTCCTGCGTCAATGAGCTACACAATCCCAAAGGTAAAGGCACACGCAGGATGATTGACAATAGGAAAGAGGTTAAGATTGCAGTTTTCCATTGTCTACGGTCGTTTTTCTGGGAAATTTATTCACCTTTTAGCGAAAAAATAACACGACCTGAGAAGGAATTGCAAAAGACGTTGATATGGAAGTCAATGGCAGAGATTGTATGAACTGCAATGAGGACATGTGTCTGGTTTCTTATCCTGCAATATCTGCATTCTTTCTGAGTTTGGATAGTTAGTCAGCTTCAGCGACCGGTTCGGGTAATTGATTGTTAGAAAAAAGTACTGCCAATAATGATAATAAGTTAGTTCTAACTTACAACTGACTGGAAATAAACAACAAATATATCCATATCACTGTTGTTTTGCATGAACAAGGTCGATCAAAACCAATCATTCTAGTTCTAATTTCAATTTTGTCTTGATTTTTGTGTTTTAAATAGTCGGTTAATACCGAACACTAGAGTTTTTCTATTTCAACTGTGCCCCTTCTGGCGCTACTGTCAATATGTCATTCCCCGTACCTACCTCAGAAGAGGAGGGACAAGTTGCTGCGGCCAAGATCTTTCAACTGTTGAATGCGGAAGCGTTGCCACAATAAATTATTTCATGGAATTTGCTGTCCTCTGTCTTGTCAGCCATTCTAAGTAGCTTACGATCTTCACACGTCAAGACCAAACGATTGAATGACAAATTGGCAACACGGCTGACGTCATTCACTTCCTTTCCCTAAGCAAAGGGAGGGTTTCTTCCGTCAGAGGATGAAGGGGGCGGGGCCGAATTATAGTTGGCATATTTTCCGAGGGCATACCTGAGATAGACAGGATCTACCCAATTTTACCCCTCCGTGACATTGCTGAATATACATGTTAGTTTACAAATTAGATTGGAAATGACAGTAATTCCAGTTTATGCTAAAATGTACTTCCAAAACGAATGCATAAGAATGTGTACTTACCTAGGTTAATATGTGTGACACTAAGAATTTTACCGATGATATTAGGAATGTAGCAATAAAAAAATTAAGACTAAAAGTTCAAAATACCTCCAAACACAAAATAATCCTTCTTCCCTTCTACGACTAAGCTTCTGTTGCTCGAAATGACCGTTGAAGCTAGTTGTGTTACACTCCGATAGACATAAGCAGTTGTCTCAGAAATAATAGGGTTCCCGATTTGAACCGGCTACCAGTTTCGCACAACTTTCCAAATGCCTTCGCCAAGATTCTCATTAGTATCAACCAAAATGCCAGTACGCAATATGGTTAATGGGACATAGTCGACGATAATTTTCGTTAAAAAATAATGTTCGATTTTGGTGTACAAATGACAATTTTCCTCAAACTTTAGATGCTGTCTGATCATTTGCTTCTCCAATTTTAATCTTCTAATGTGAATGTTACATATTTGAATAGTCTCCCTACTCTTTTTCCCAGTGTCGTCCGTTACGAAATTACAAGACCCAGATTAAACCTCTGACTCGATACCAGACCTAAGCGCTCTATTAAGGGACTCCCTATTGCTTCGCTGTTAGTAGGTTGCTAATATTTAGGCGCTACAAACAGCCAACATTGACACAATAAGAGTATATTTCTGATTTGCATGCCTCGAAAGTATTGAGATTCACGAGATATGTGAGAAAAATATGGTTTATCAAGTAGCCTTCTTCGTAAGTTGTGGCTTTATAACAGAAAGCTTCTTGGTTCGAAAACCGACATTGAAAGTTGTGAATTTCTTAATTCATCATTCTCATTATGTTCTTTCTCTCACAGCACAACTATCTCATGTTAAAAAAAAAGAGAGAGAGCAGATCTCTCTATCTTAATTGAATACCTGCGAGTGTGATGCTCACAGGTTTTACTGAGAACCTAAGATACTTATTATGTTTCACAACATCAGAATATTCCTTAGATTATGGACGCTGGTCGATCATTTGTTTCTCACGTCAATTCATCCCTCTGTCCCCATATTTGAATATCTCTCCCTCCTCTCTCTCTCTCTCTGTGCCTCTGTCTCAATATGGTCGATCACAAACTCACACAACCTTGAATCAACATTCTGAGTCTCAAATACAACATGTAAGGTTCTACAAATGGTCATCATGAGTCTCTACAGGCCTGTCGGGCCGCGGTGGCTCAGTGGTAGAGCGTTCACCTCTGGTGCTTGGGTTCCCGGGTTCTATCCCAGCCCCCGCCAAGTGAACTTTGTGGTGGACAAATACCATGTGCGTGGGTTTTCTCGGGGTTCTCCCGTTTCATCCCACTTTCTTCATTCCACCATTTCCTTCATTACTCATCATCACCGTCTCCTTTAGCCTAACCGGCATAACTGTGGGACGTAAAGCACAAAGATTTCATTTCATTTCTATAGGCGTGTTCTTACAATTAGTAGGCTGCGGGTAACTGGGCACTTCAAACAGGAAACATAGACACAAAAGTCACAAAAAAGTTGCTTTCGTTCTAAAAATTTCTATCTCCCTGGTGGTTCTTGCAGTAGACGATCAATGACAGAAAATGTGCATTATATTCTGGCAAATGTTGAGCTATATCTTCATTTAAATAGCCATGATATCGCTTCAATTATATACATTTCTATCACCCAGTTTTTATTTGGAGAAAGTTCGCTGTAAATTATACTTAGCCCCTCGGTATATGCAACCAGTCCGTCTCTGTTGAATTTCAGGTTGCAGTATATTTTAGGATATCCTTTCCTCCTCAGATGTTGCCAGAACTGTTGGTTTCTTTTTAAAATTAATAAATTAATTATTATTTTTCTAAATTTGTTGGTACGCATAAATCTCACAGAGAAGCTTACACGATTAGTGAAAATCGCATTGAAGTATGACCAACAATTATCGAGATAATCGCATACAACCATATACATAGAAACACATGAAGAAACTTGCAGGTCAAATTGAGAACGTCCACTATACGTATAAAGACGGTTAAAAAAAAATTTCGAATATACACATGTTCTAATATCTTTCTTCGAAATTTCCAGTCGTCTCAATTCCTTATGGCTGAAATGGGCTAATAATATGTAGACGTGTTCCTCCCTATTTTATAATATATGTTATTTCCCTGAATATTTTATGTAGTGTTTTGTCGGGCATTAGAGATTTGCTCTTATAGTTTGAAGTTGAAATTCGTGAGAGGGAGGATCACTCGCTTTAAGAATGCATGGTATCATTAGTTTAATATTGTTAAAAAAGTATATCATATATCAATCGATAGAAGAAATGAAAGTTAAAAAATACACAATTGAGTATAAATTGAATAGGTGGTTTTCAAGAAAACTAAAAAAAAAAACTATTTTTGAGGTTCGAACTATTTTTAAGTCGTTCGTTCCTAATAATAATAATAATAATAATAATAATAATAATAATAATAATAATAATAATAATAATAATAATAATAATTGTTCATTATTATTCTACTAAAATACGTAGATTATTTATTTACGTATTTATATGTAAAACAAACACAATATTAAATAGCAGACTATATCAATAGTTGTCTGTATTCTAACGACGACACATGAAGTCCTAACAATGTATTTGACACACATAGTTTCCAGAATGATCTATATATTCTTAACAAGGACCCACATACTACTTGTAATATTCCTAACAATGTATTTGACACACATAGTTCCCAGAATGATCTATATATTCTTAACAAGGACCCACATACTACTTGTAATATTTCAATAATAATTCAAGAATTTAATTTCTCGAAGCAAATATTAATTCAAAAATTCAATAATAAAATTATGTATATTTTTTACGAAATAAGCAAGATACGTAGTTTTTGGACTATTTTACTCTAAATATCAAAACCTCAATTCATGAATTATGATTTGTTTATTCAGGAAATTGTTGTTACCTTATAAATTATTTCTTATGGGGGTGAGTTGAACTTATGGGTTCATGTTCCCTTTAGGAGGGCTTAACTGGTATACCCTTGCATGTCTTGGCTTAACTGGCGACTATGTCGCAAAAACATATGCCGTAAAAGATAACAGTCCAAAAAACGCGAACCAACTTGTGATAGGTACCGAATAAAATGTATAAATGGTATCTAACCGAATCAGGGCTGGCCGAAGCTAGTGACCACGTTAAGTAGTGGACCGGAAGGGAAACGTGTGTCATCGTCGCCTCGGTGGGTATGAGTGTAAGGACACTACGGTTTCTCATGTTGCTAGATACCTTGCGTCTAGCAGCTTTATAATTCTGGATCAGAAATTAACACACTGCATTGACATACGAAGATGCTTAAGGTGGATCACTAGGTGTTCCCAGTACTATGCTAAACTCTATTGAAATAGTTTGGCGTTGCCAGATAGTGTCGAGTGTTAACTGATGTCAGATAATAAAGGAAGTATTCATGGAATTCTGCTTGGATACTTACTAGAGAAATTAGTTTTCGACCCTTATCGCAATTCCGCTTCTCGAACTGCAACGCGAGAATCCAGAAATTTTCTTATTGTGACAACTACAGTGAACGTACAAATTTGGCAACAACGCATTATGGCGCTCTGCGCAAGTTTCGTCTCAAAATCTATTTTCTTAAATGTAAATTAATATTTAAATAAAATATGAAACATAACATGAAAAACAGTCAAACAATATATCTATTTTGTAATAAGATCGTTAGTTTAAAATTTTTTACATATATAAATAATCATTTCGTAAAACTGAACACTTCTTGTAAGATCTTACATTTTACATCTTACTGAACATTTCTTGTGACATCTTGTGTGCTCATTGTAAAATGAATCAAGTGTGTTATTTTATTTGTTACATTTTTCAATATCAACAGACAGAACCAAGTAAATCAGTGTCTTGTGGTGTAGTTGAAGCTTTACTCTATCTTATAGTACAATATTTATAATATGAAACGTTTCATTTCGTAGTACTTAAGGCAATGATACAAAATATATACTGACTTCCGGATGGTGATCCACCATAAAAGCATACAGTATGAATTTTTTATTTTTTAACATTATTAGATAAGTCAGAGGTAATTTTCCTATATATTTTGATTAGTCATATATTCCTCGATATTTCTCCTGTAAATTTCAGAAATATTCGGATATGTAAACTGAGATATTAAATAGTTTTCATTTGGAAGAAAACAGATAAATAAGTCACGGTAAATCAATGGATTAAGAACCAAATATGGCGCTAGAGTTCAGTATTCCTAAGGCTAGTATTAGACGGAAGCATTTATCGTAGCAAAAAACGTATCATCGATAATTTACCGTGTAAAGTAGTAATTGCTATAGCATTGCTCATGCCATGGTATATCCTATGGTATTTCTTGTCAATAGAACCTGCTCTATTTCGTAGTATTTCCCCCAGCATTTCTGGTCCGATTGCAGCGCCATGATGTGTTAAAAGGAAGCGAAATATTTTATGTCAAATATTCATGCTCTTTGTTTTATGTGGGAAATTGAATTGTAGTAAAGAAAAATGAGTTGGAGTAGGGATGTTCTTTCCACACGTACTTTTTGTTTTAAAATATAAGCGGCGAGAACTGTTTTTACAACCACTTTAGCTTTAGCTACCTCAAGCTTTATTTTCGGAGCCTTAATTGCGCTCTTCTCCTGTGATTTGTCTGCTACCGACAAGATGCTTATCAAAATACTACCCTGTGAAAGAACCATATACTTTTGATGTCATAGAATATTATACGAGATTTTTAGCAGCACATTTGCTACGAGAAATACTACGATAAATACTTCCGTCTAATGCTAGCCTAAGAGTAATTCTTTCTAATCCAACATTAATGTGTCATTTTGCTTCAAAGTGTTATACATTTCTAGTAATTAGGTTGAGTAACAAGAAATAACAAAACATGCTCCACAGCTGGTATTATTTGAAGCATACAATTCAAATTTTCAATTTCCAAAAAAATTTTCATAAGGTTTCATTAACGTATTTGTTTATTTAAAGTTAAGTTTCTGTACTATCCTATTTTAAGTTAGAGTAATAAATTTGTAAAAGCTATGGAAGAAGTATGCTACTTGATTCCACAATCAAATAGTATAACTAATCAAAATTTATTTGGATCATAACTCTGGAGTATAACAATGTAGATGAAAAACGAAGAGTGCTCTTTACCACTTAGTACTTCGTAAGGAAGACATGATGAAGTGATTGCCATGTGAAGGCAATGTATAAAGTTATGATAGAAATTTCGCAAAGCTTTCGAACAGGGAAAGCATGTGATTTTATGCATATGAAGTGTTTTTCCACTAGCATATACCCACTGTCGCTGATTACATAAAAATCTGTTTTCGGTTTTTATGATCGTTTTCAGCTTTTACAGACCAACGTTACAACCTATTTGATTTCTGCCACTCCTGGTCTGAATAGAAGGCTAAGAGATAAGTTGGGGTACGTGTTGTTAAAACACTAAATTGGTTCCAAGTAACAGCTTAACGCTATAATTTATCGATTTTGCTGTATGTAGATCAATATTGAAACCTAAAGTTGTTGAAGATTTCTATCGATTCCCGTTTTAGTAGATTGTTAATTATGGAAATGAAGCGTATTGTTGAATTACTGAATTGATTGGAGGAAACTGCTTCTCTGTATCAATTCCCGTTTTAGTAGATTGTTAATTATGAAAATGGAGCGTATTGATGAATTACTTAATGGATTGGAGGAAACCGCTTCTCCGTATCAAATCCCGTTTTAGTAGATTGTTAATTATGGAAATGAAGCGTATTGTTGAAATACTTAACTGATGGGAGGAAACCGCTTCTCTCTAGCTGTTTCCGTTTTTGCTCTATAGCGGTCAACGTTAAAACTGTAAATGAATAATTTCTGACACATACCGTTAAATGCTCATCTCAACGATCACGATTCCTTTCTTCCGACCTGTTTATGTTTAAGATTATTTTTCTAGATCCCATGGTCATGCAGATTAGGCTAAGGTAGACGGTGATTATGAGACATGTATGAAATAGTGGAATGAAGAAAGTGGGAGGAAACGGGAGAACCCCGAGAAAACCCATGCACACGGTGTTTGTCCACTACAAAGTTCACTTGGCTGGAGCAGGTTTTGAACCCAGCACCCCATGCATCAGAGTTGAACGCTCTACCACTGAGCTACCGCGGTCCCTGTTTAAGATTATGTTTATATTTATGTTTACATAAGTGCTGCAACTACTCCAGTAATATTAATAATAATGACAGAGACCATACTTCTTGACATAGGGAAATACACCTATAGCTCTCCTATCTTCTCGTAAGGTTGACAATTGGTTACAATAATTTGACAACTACCAACAATTTTGTCAAGAGCAGCTTTTATAAATTATCTAAATTACATGTACTAATAATATAATTAAAGTGGATAAACTGTCTACACTTTTCTCTAACTTTATAGAATAACTTCCTAACTTAAATGTTCATGTGTTGAACATAATAATAAATGAGTAATAAATTATTTAAATGGAATATTTAATATAAGGTCGTATTTTTAGCAGCTCTTTGGAAGGATGTCCCTATAAACGCTAATAACAAAATTATTTTTAAAAACAAAAGGTAATATTCATTATTCTCTCGCTACTGCAAATCTGACGTACTGTAAATTTGGCAACTTACATTTTGGAAAATATGTTCCACCTTTGTCTTTGTACACATGAAAGCTCTATTGTTTATTCAAATTTCCTGAAGAATTATTATGAAGTAACTTCCAAAATGAAAGTAAATTATTTAAGTATATAATGAATTAAAATTGGATTGTTGTTAGATCTTTATTCATAACAAGTCATATATGAGTATTTTAAAAGAAAAAAAGAAAGTTTGTAATGAGTTTCTACTGATAACCGATCTGGATTAACTTACAAGTTTGTTAATAGTCGGTGCTATAGTCGATTTTGATAGTTAAGGAATTATTAAATAAAATAATTTCACATTTTCATACAATATTGTGCTTAGGTTTTTACCAAATAGTTTCTGAAATATAAATTTGTTATTTTCTACGTACACAGAGCAGTGGCAGACATTGGAGCGAGTGGAGCAGTTATTCCAAGGCGCACAGTAAAAGGACGTAAGGGCGAGACAAAGGATACGGAAAACTGTTCCTTATGCATAGAACGTTTGAAAACATTTCAAAAGGTACGCTATGACTATTAGCAACAGCCAATACCGGGGCCGGATCCAGGAATTTTCTGAGGGGGAAAAATCAACTTGAAACATTTTACGATATTTGGTTCACTAACTAAAAATGTAGACTGTAGTACTTCATAATACACATTTATCTCCGCCCTACTGGAGGCGGCATTGAGGAAACAAGTTTGTTCAACATGACAGAATCAAGGATTACGATGAACTGGAAACACATACATTACCTGCAATGAGTGGAGAACGCGCTCAGAATCTTCCTTTAGAGAGAAATTTTAAACCTTTTTTTTTTTTTTCAGTCTTTGAACAAGCGCCCGTTTCTGGATCTCCACTGGGCGATACCCGCACAGTAGTAATAACTTAGGAAAAAAAGTAAAAAAACTTTATGCTTCTTAATTAAAAAAGCTTTGTATACGGTCAGTGTACAAATATATGTAACGCAGTAGCTGAAATTCGAGGTCGATCCAGGGTGCAGTAAAACTAGTTACACCACTGATGCAGAGTGAATATACACGTTCATACCAAATTAAAAGTAGGGTAATAGCAATGCCTGCTTCCAACACACATTACAGCATACATCACTACTTTATTCCAATATTGGCCCATTCATAAATTGAAATTTATTGTTATTCATATTCTATAATTCACATTTCAATACTTATAACAGTTATTTGTTCACATATCCATGTGTTCTGGGCCACTAAACAAGTAGTTGTATATTCCAAAATCGAAATAGGAGTTAATCAGATTAAAATATTTCTGGAATTTATTTTCAACACTAGTAAAAAAAAAAAAAGCATAAAGGTAACAAATAAATGCATTTCTTGCATCGATATTTATTTGTAGTCACTATAGGCCTATGTGAAATAATTAATATTATACTGTACTACTGGACAAAACAGCTTTAAAGCATTTTGTCATTACTATAAATTTCATCGACTTCTGAGAAAGTGAAATATGCCATGTACGTAAGAACAGACGTGAGAAAGGAAAGAATGGCGTAACGAACAGAAACAAAAGTGAGGAATATTCTTTCTTTGAACGGAAATGATTCCAGAATCCAATACCACGAGATATTCTTATAAAGTTTCATAAATTATGCATAATAAAATATAAATAAAAATGTTGATAAATTGAATAAAGGATATTTCGAAATGCAATTTCATTTTATTTACTGACACACCAAGATCTAAAAAAAAAAAAAAAAAAAAAAAAAAAAAAAAAAAAAAAAAACTTACATCAACCCTACTTTTGCAGCAAAGCGAACCTAATTAGTGATATAAAAGGAAAAAATAGCCCGTGAAATTTGCTGTAGTTGAGGACACTTCCGTGAATGGAATTACTATAATTATGGAGGTTATGGTAATTGTAAGCTCATCTTATGAAACACATCCATGTTGTATGCTGGAACACTACGAGGTTAAGAATGTGATATTGTAAAATATAATTATTCAGATTACCGCCCTATCAAACTGGCATTTTGGAATTTCTATGCGGATTGTTAAAGTTGAACTTTTAGGAACATATATGTAATATGTAAGAAATGTTGCTTACATGCGTATGTTCCGTAATTTTTGGACTTAATGTACGACTATGTCTAACATCCTAAAACGTATATATGAAAACATATGTTTTATAATACTTTCCGTATAAGTGTTCCATCTATACGTACTTTCCGTATAAGTGTTCCATCTATACGTACTTTCCGTATAAGTGTTCCTTCTATACGTACTTTCCGTATAAGTGTTCCATCTATACGTACTTTCCGTATAAGTGTTCCATCAATACGTACTTCCATATAAGTGTTCCATCTATAGGTACGTTCCGTATAAGTGTTTCATCTATACGTACTTTCCGTATAAGTGTTCCATCTATAAGTACTTTCCGTATATGTGTTCCATCTATACGTACTTTCCGTATAAGTGTTCCATCTATACGTACTTTCCGTATAAGTGTTCCGTTTATAAGTAGTTTCCGTATAAGTGTTCCATCTATACGTACTTTCCGTATAAAAGAAAGAACTGTATATAGGCGGTAAGGATCTCACATACAGATGGACGTATGTAACATATAGCTGACATATGTAAAATATGTATACGTATGTAATATATCGAAGGCTGTTAGATGTCAGACACCCTGCATCGGTATGATGACACATCTAAGCGGGAAAACAGTAGTACGTACATGGCATATGGATAACATATGCTCCACACAGATTTCCGTAGCAAAAAAAAAAAAAAAAACATATGGATACCGTACATTTATACAATATACCTCTGTCCGAATAACGGATTTTGCTCGGTGTACATCTTAATATGTGGTCTTAACTACATGGGGTTTCCATCAGTAATTGAACTCAGATCTGCAGCGGTCAAGGCGCATACTTTATCCACATATTCACGATACTATGTACATATGCTAAATTACAAATACTAGGGCGACTGGTATTATTTTGACCCTATCAGTGTTAGATCACTCTATAATGTAAACCACTTCATGTTAGTTTAGGAAAATAAATTATGCTTTTAGTCGTGTATATTCTGAATGTTCATCAATGTTAGAGACAAAATATTGGTGTGTAGATCCTCATTCAGTAGATTTGTCAACAGACACAGCTTTAATCATTCTTTCTTCTTGTAGACAAAGCCAAAGTCACAAACCACAAAGGGTATATTAATCTTATTTCTAAAAAGCACTTCCAAAATAAGAAACACTTTTAAAAGAGTAATTGTTATGTCAACTTGATGCGAAGTTTCTTTAGCAATTAAAAAATAGTTTTTTTTAGAGTATGGTAAGTGACTTACCTAAAATCATTGTCAGAATCGTATTCTTGATGATAATGATAATAAAATAATTTGTCTCTTTCTGTGTGTGTTTTTTTTGGGGGGGGCTGATTTTCGCATTGAAGGAGTTGGCTAGAGCCACCAAATTTCTTACACAGATGAAGTACGGAAATTCTTTTCGATTTCTGTCAGTAAGTCATCTGTCTACTAACCAGGCATCCCGGGATTCATACAGGCCCTTAGCCAGCCCAAAAATTTAGGGGTGTCTGGAAGAAGCTAGGGGGGCCCGACCCAACCATATTATAGTTCATTTGCAAGCCTACCATGAAAATTTTAGGGGGGCACTGAAAATTTAGGGTGGCCCGGCTCCCTAGCCCCCGTGGATACGGAGGGTTGATATCCTGTGAGCACAAGAATTACTTTTATTTCCAGCATCATTTCAACACCCCTCAGGAATTCAATAAATTTCTGTAAAATGAGTACCTTGGTCAAACCAGGCATTAAGACAGCTGAAGCGTGCTGCTGACTTCACATCACCATTTGGACAAACTGAATTCGAGTAAATACAACGCTTATGATGCCACCCATGACACAAATTACCCTAACAAAAATAGTGATGCGTAAACATTATGTACCGAAATACAGTATCTAGTGATCTTAAAATGTGTCGTATGATTCAATTACAATTATAGAACTTTACTTCAAAGGAAATCTTAACCTGGGGGCCGCGAGTGCTCAGTGGTAGAGCGTTCACCTCTGGTGCTTGGGGTCCCCGGTTCGATCCCAGCCCCCGCCAAGTGAACCTTGTGGTGGACAAACACCGTGTGCGTGGGTTTTCTCTGGGTTCTCCCGTTTCCTCCCACTTTCTCATTCCACCATTTCATTCATCACTCATCATCGCCGTCTCCATTAGCCTGACTGGCATAACTGTGGGACGTAAAACTCAAAGATTTCATTTCATTTTTTTTTCAAATCTTAACCTACTTCACAGATAAAATTCACTTGTTTAAGTTCTTATAAACAACAGAGACTACATAATGTAGCATGAAAGTGTTCTGAAACATTGCAGTAAAGCCCTTTACTCTTATACAACCGCAATCACACTAAATAATATATGGTTGCCTGTAGGTATGTTAATTTGTCATGATTAAGCTAGCATGAAGTGTTTCATAGTCTGTCTCTAAAAATTGCATTAGTTCCTAAAGAAATTTGTATAGCAACATTGAGAAGGTATATTCTCTCAAACAGAGAAATAAGGACCACATTAGGTGCGTCTATGTTCAAGTTATATGTGAGCATGCCCATAATATATACATTACATGATCGGGTTGAATTGAGAACCGGCTCATTTCTTTGAAGTCTGTTAAAAATGCAGTACCAATTGGGTTTCGCGTTAGATATATTTTAGAATGTTAGTTTATCCACAAGAAAGTAGAGATGGCAACACAAAAGGGACCTTGCATCTGGGTTTAGCATAGCTGAAGAGATTTCTATTCAGACAGAACAATTTTACAAAGATTTGGCCTGACAAGGTAACCTATGTTTTCTTTTTTCTTTGAAGTCATCTAAAAAGGCGTGTCTACACAAATAAAATATTCTTACTGGATGAGCTAGACGAGAATATCCAGGTCCGTAGCCAGAAAATTAAAACAGGGGAATTAGATATCATTTATTTTGTGGAAGGACGTACTTACTTGCGTTTTCTTTACATTCATCAATTGGCGTACATAATACCAAACATCTGAATGTTTCAAAGGGTCTAAGTCCCTCCTGAACAGTTCGTAGCTACGCTTAGGGTGTGTTAAGTCACGCTTGGACATCCAGAGAGGACATTACTATCAACCCCGCTAGGTAAAAATCGCATTTAATTTCATTTCTTACACATACAGATAGAACATATTAATATTTTATTTCCTCTGGTACACTTATTTACAAACTAACATTTTCCTGAGCTACATTCGATTGCAAAATCCCCTATTTCATTCAGCAAAAAAGAAAACAATTATGCCTACATTACAGCCTCACACCTCCCACACATGAGGAAATGATTTATGCCGTTTGAGGGGAACTATTTAGAAGTAGAACAAACATTTGCGTTTCCTAAACTCACTCTTGTAAATATATCATATGATGTAAATTTCGGATTTTGTTTGTTTAGTTGATGTTCTCTGGGTAAATGTATCAAAGTACGATTTGTTGGTAGAATCACAAAGAGTATAATAATTTTGTTCTTGAAGTATCACTGAAATTAGTTGCAATACATATAAAGGAAATACCTTGCAACGGAGAATATAAACATAGTGTTTTTTTTTTTTTAAATGGTTAAGAACTTTTAACTATGATCGTGAAGCAATTCTGTTTTTGGAATAACAGTATTTATTCATTTTAGGACCATACATAGCTACCCTCTTCTTAAAATTCAGTTCTATAATCTCAATTTCAGTGGCCTTTATAAAACTTGTTTGGTGGAATCATGTTATTTTTTGCTCATTTGTCTGTTTTGAATTCATCAGACTACAGGCGAAAACCAGCAATACAACCCTTGTTTAACACCTATTAAAGATGGTTAGCTTTCCTCAAATCATGTATTCGAAAACTTTTATAGAGAAGGTTCATAATTAGGGCTTAGCACCGGATTTACATAATCTGTCACTTAAAAAATGTACAAAACACCAAATATACTGTTTCTTTCTCAAAAACATAAATTAATATTGTTGTAGTATTTTTAAAAAATGCCATTGTTTTATTGATCAATACTGAACTAACAGGAATAGCCTACTTTCTATGACACAGATTTAGTGAGTTTTAGCCTAATTCAGCAAGGAGCAAATGCATACATTTTCATAGGATTTTCTTGTGTTTTTAGTATACATTTTCACATTACATACCGGTTTTTCAGTCTGAAAATCTGGGGGCCATATTAATGTATGCAGGTGTAAATCAACATACTAAATTACCTTGCTCTTTCTCTATATAAGACCAAGTCTTGACAGACTCACTGATAAACACTGCTTAAGCTAGATATTTGAAATTTTGACAAAACATAGGATTTGTTACGTAAGGCAACACTGAGGAAGAAATATCTGGGAATTAGATATGGAAGGGAGAAAATAAAGATTCCAAGTTTTATAATAAATATTTCGTACATTGGAATAATTTTAGGTTAGAAGCAATGCATCTGGTGTTTTCGCTTCCTATTAAAATATTTAAACCCATGATTAAGTCTGTTTTGATACTTCACCTAGAAGGGGAGAGAAAATGGTATACAATTGGTCCCGTGCAAGGCCTGGAGTTCACAGGAATTCTACGTATATGCTGGGGTAAACGTGGGGGAAGGCGGGAGAAACCCGTTACCCCACCTTCAAAAAAATTCTCTGGCATCCCAACCCTTCTTAGACAATACAACGGGAAAAAGATAGGAACGGCGGACACCGTGACGTCATCCGTCCCCCTTCCCTTTCAGCTTCACTTTTCCCCCTGCATATATGAAAGATGTAGAAAGTGAAACGCAACATATTGCCTACAATACCACTTGAATGTGATTTACTTGTCTTTCTATAAGAGCAAAGAGATGAGATTTTATTTTGTAAGGAAATTCAGTAAGAATTCATGTAGCAGAAACTACAAATTATTTGGAATTAAATCAAAAGTAGTAATCTGTTTTATCACCTAACTCAACAACAAAAAACATTAGAAATTTTTAAGACGTGGCACACAAACTATTTATAAAAAATTGCACATAGTACATGTTAAAATATCAATTGTGATTCCAGAAAGTCAACACCAATTACTAGTAATTGCAGGTTTAGACTGGAGAATGTTGAATATTTAATTTCCATTGTAACATTTCACGGCCAATACCACAAACCTCAAAATACTTGTTCATGATTACCTGTAATAGTTAAGTTATATATGAGTTGGTTGGACATGAGAGGGTAGGTAATACTAGAGTCCAGATTATCAAATTAGTTTTCACATTACTTGCAAAATGAATGAGCTTTATGTTGTATGAAAACGAAAGAAAACAGTCGTTCTATTTCCATTAGCAGAAAAATTTGGGAGGTCATCAGTGAAGCCATATCTAGCATCTTGGTGCTACATCTAGCATAATCCACAAGCATTTAGAATCTAGCATCTTGACTTTAGCATCCTGGCCAAATCTAGCATAATTTCATTTTACCCTTTGTTAAAAAGAAAAAGAACGAAAATTTAAATGGTTTAAAGACCGTCGGGAATTATTCCTTTTAGTTGAAGCGATGGTTGGAGCAATGAAACCAGTCAGTATTTCTGCGGTTGTAATTTTTTGTTGAATTCAGAGCAAATGCAAATGTTCCAAAATAGCAAACGTGACTGCAAAACATATTTCTTACATGTTGTATATATATTTCTGCAAAACATGTTGTATATATATTTCTTAAAATGTTATCCATTCATAAAATATTAATTTGACCATCCTCCCCTATAACGTGCCATTTATCATCATTCCTAACAGCGCCATATTAAATTTGTACATGAATACAGTTAATACACTTCATTAAAATAATGAAGATAAGTAGGGGCGTGTCTTTAAAATTAGTTAGGAAAGTTAATTTGAAAATCTGGCATAATTTACAAAAATCTAGCATAATTCAGACCCGTGTTTGGCATCATCGCGAGTCTCGAGTGTGGCAACCCTGGAGGTCATTTAAATGAAATGTATTTTATTGTTACTGTTACACCCTAACAAGCGGGTTTCACTTCTTCATTGTTTCGAAAATACATAACCCCAGTGGCCTACCTATTCATCGAAGTCACTGGTCTAAATAATACGGCGTCTGTATGAGACATTCAGTTCTGATATTGTTAAACTTGCAATAGGAGGTCGGGCGTTATCATGCAAAAACAAGATTCACGAAATAAGAAGTAATCGTCGCTTACTTTTGATTGAAGAGGAAATGTGATATTGGAGGAGATGTGCATACGAAGCTCTGGTTACTGTTGTTCTGTTTTCTATTTTATGTTCCAATATTAACTTCTTATATCTATGAGGATAGTGAATATAACTTTAAGTGCTAAAGTATAAATGCAGATTATTTGTAGGACGGGGGTAGGGAACAACAAACCATGATGCATTCTAACCTCGCTATCGTTTTTCACCTCTCCGACAGTGAATCAATGTTCCATCTCCTGTAACAATTTTGCACAGATATACATCACCTCTTCCCTAAAAATGACGCAAACGTTCATCGTTGGCATCAAAAAGGTGGCCTGTGAATTTACTAATTTACCAGGTCCTTCATTGGTCCACGGACAGTAGTGTATGCTTGGCCAACACTAGTATAAAAATGGTGGTTGTTTCCTTCCTCGGTGACAAACCTACATTAATTTATAACCTCTTCTACTTCAGTGAAATTTTCAGTTGTCATTACGTGTTGTATGTCGGTGACGATAAGTCTTACCCAGAAATTACCCCTTTCTCAAACTTTGTATACTATCCGTACACTTATAACTGGAATGTATGAATCACCTACTGTATTTTCATGGTGCGATAAATTTCAACACATCTTCATTATTCAGAAAATCACATCCCAGATTTTTGGTCAAATACAGTGAGTAACACCAGTAGGCATCCGTGTTTCCACTGATGACGAATACTTGTCTAGCGTTTCTCTGTGATACTACCACATACTGACCCTTCTTTCAACAACAACCACAAATTTTGACAATTTACGTATCAATATTCTAAATTCTGAAGTTAACTTTCAGTCTTAATATTTTTAATTGAATCACTCTCGTAATGCATTCTCGGTTTCACCATAAAAATAATTTTCCAAACCTAATCTCGGTAATAGTATTTTACTGATTAGAACGTATCTGTACACTAATTAAAAATTCAACGATATAAATAAACAAGCTCCTTGCTATTTAAATTCGGTTTCTGCTTTGAAAACCAGTTACTACTTTACCATAAGACTAAAATCTTTCTATGGTATTTTAAATTGTTCTTCAATATCTGAGAGTTTTCAGTGTACTGTAGCTACCAGACCATACTGAAGGCACACTTTTCTCTAAATTGATATAATTTTTTTTCCGAGAACACTGTAACCATCTTTTTTTTCAAAATCTCATTTTTCATCTACAAATTCTGTGGACGATAAGTCCTCGCTGATTCAAACGTAAAATATTTTAATCTAACTGCAGGCTCAAATGTCCTATACATAAGGTGTCCACGTTACGTTCTTTAGATGCTCTGCAGGTTACGTACCTGTTTCAGAATATTGAAGATCACATTAGAAACTATAAGGGTAATGGAAATATCCACATGATTACCTCGTGAATTTCAATGAGATGTGTCTGTTAAAATAGAACCTTTAAGAATAATGGAAATATTGACGGGATTATCCCTAGAATTTAAATGTGATGTGCCTCTCACAATAAAATAGTTAAGAAAAATTGAAATATCGACAAGATTACCCCATGAGTTTCAATAAGTGCCTGTCGCAATAGAAAATGTGATTATAATAGAAATATCGACGGGATTACCCCTACAATTTTAATGAGATGTGCCTCTCACAATAAAAACTTTAACGAAATGGATGATCGTGATGATTGTATTATATCTTTACATCAGAGGTAAAGTAAACCAAGTCATAATTTCCTAATTTCACAGAAGTGATAGACCGATTCCTTAAAACTAAGACCAATAGTATTGTTTTCAAACTATACTAAGTAGTTACAAAGTAGTAGGATGCTTTTAGACTTGTATTATTACAGCACTAGAACGAACATAGTCTACTAAAAATGTATTTTTAACTGAATTTCGACCAAAAGATGACTCAGCATATTCTAACTCTAAAGTTCATATATAGAGTGTTAATGAACTATACCGACAAACTGTAAGAGGTGATCCCTCACATCAAAATAAGTCAAAACGATCCTATGAATCTGTGGGGAAAAGTGCATACTTTGAGAGCTAGATTGAGGGCTGTCCAAAATCGCGAAAAAGCTAAATTTCAACAGACCCTATTTCGAATTCCAGAAACTGTGGGTGATAGTCCTTATCAATCTAAATGAAATCATGCAAACTCAATCCAAAAATTATATTACGCCAATTTTCAGTGGGTGGACATGGTATTCTCTACAGGGTATAATTCTCAAATATGCTCTCAATAGAGTTTACAGATATACCCTGATTTGAAGAAGGGTCCAAAGTAGGCAGAAGGTAAATCCTGACAACAATGGACATCCAATGCTTCGAAGGGAAGGCGGAAGTGTGAGTAACAGGCTTCTCCATGTTTCTTTGTGTTCGAAATAACGTGTGATGATACGTATTTAGTCATGGTATATTTCACGTTTTTCTCACTTATAAGTGTGAAAGAAACCATCATACCATGCGTTTTCCCGAGTACGAGAGACTGTGCTGCTGACGATCCTTAACACTTCTGACATCACGCCAAAGGATTCCGAGTTCACTGCTATCAAGACTTATTGTTTGCCTACTTTGGACCTATCATAAAGTCAGAGTATATCTCAAAATTAGGTTGATGGCATGTCTGGGAATTTTACCCTGCAGGAAATACTCTGCACACCCATTAAACATTAATGAAATATGCATTTTTGGATTGTGTATAAGTGACGTCTTTACACTGATAAAGACCACTACTCCACGATTTCTGGAATTCGAAAAAGGGTCTCTTGAAATTTGGCTTTTTGCTGATTTTGGACAGCCCTAGCTCTGAAACTATGCAATTTTTCCCACAGGTCCATACGAACTTTTTTTACTCATTTTTTGCTTATATATAGTTCATTAACACTATATATATATATATATAACTTTTACTAGGTGAAGTAGGGTAAAAATGCATAGAAAATTTAACTCAAGTCATACAGCGAAAAGAATATATATTTTAGTATTTTAACAAAAGAGACACTGACCAAAGCTTAAAACTTTACTTTATTTTAAATTATAATTTGTTACTGTTTCGGATATCTAGCATATCCTTCTTCAGACACGATCGAAATTAATGAAAATACAGACATATATATAAATGTTGTTATAACAGAAGTTTAAATTCTTTAACCGTCATATATATATTCATTGTTATAAAAAATTTTAAATTCTTTTAACAGTCATATATAGAGTCATTGTTGTACTTTTTTATTTTTATTTATTTATTTATTTTTCTTATTTACCGAGGCCTTTAGCCCATCCTATAAGTCTTCCTGTTCACTTTCCAATTAATCACTTCCTTTATTTTTGGTTCTTAAAAGGGCCTTTTATTATTTTTTTATTTTTTTTATTTTTATTTATTTATTTTTTTCTCTATGTTATTCAAACTTCCTTGCCATGATTCATTAATTGGTAAGCCCCCTGTCCAGTTCATCAGTTTATCTCTTCCTACCTTCTTTATCCAATCCGCTTTTTTCCACTTCCTTATTATCATTCTTTTCTCCATCTCCAATACTTCCGTCTTATCCCAATTAATTGCGTGATTCGTCTCCTTAACATGTTTGTATATGGCATTGGTATCTTTTTTCTTCCTAACATCATCTTTATGTTGTTTTAATCTTTCTTTCATTCTCTTTCCTGTCTCTCCTATATATGACATATCGCAGTCCTCACACCATACCCTGTAAATATATTAAATCCTTGATAATGTTGCAAACCCACGAAAATTAATACAAAAGAAAACTAGAAAGTTGAGAATCATTTGTTTTGTGGAGAGAGAAAAATAGATACAGATAGCTCGAATTACCTATATGCTTATGTAGTATGTATGTTCGTGTTATAAAGTGTCAATTAAACACGGAGATATGAAACGCTACTGAAGTACTTGATCAATTTGAAACAATATATATTGTAGTAATTATTTACCCCATTTGTTAAAATAATGTACCTTATATTCTGTTTTTAAAATGACAATCAAAGTAGGATGTATTGGATAATAAATGAGAAATTGTAAAATTTTAATTTTAGTACGATTAAATACATTCGTGCTGCTGTGTGTTGCGTTATCCGTTATTAGGTGTTGAACAATTCTGATTCAAAGGAAAGAAATAAACTACTTCATAGTACTGGAGTTAATTTAATAAACTTTAATTGTATAAGCAGTACTGAGGCTATTTGAGACAAAGTCTGTTGCTGAAATTGAAATATGGGTTGCTATTAGGGTTTTATAGTAACCCAGGTATGATACACATACTGATGATTGAACCGGGAACATACGCGCGGAAAGAATTAGCACTAGCAAACTACCTATGAAGAGTTACGCCATGTCATAATTCTAAGTCAAGAATGAAGGCAAAAAATCCAGTGCTTCATCTGTCGTGAATTTCTTCTTCCCCAGAAGGACTTTAAGGCGTGGAAACAAATTATAATCACTAGGGGCTAAATGTGGACTGTAGGGTGGATGGGTAAGAACTTCCCAGAGCAGTTCGGCGAGAGTTCTTGTAGTCACATTTTCGTGTGATGGCGGGCATTATGGAGAAGAATAAAGTTTTCAGACAATATCCCGGGTATTTTCTTGCGAATGGACTTTCGTAGAGTACTACTCGACAATGTGGAGTAATAAGGGCATTAATTGTGCTCCTTTTGTCCAGACAATCCACAAGTATAACGATATTTCCAGCGGACGGCTGAGATTTGATTTTCTTGTGACCACTCCATGTTGCTTCTTTTGGACTCTGGGGTTGAATTGTGCAACCATGTTTCATCACACGTGATGGTAAATTGCAACAATTCATCACCTTAGGCTCCAAACCGATTCAGAAGCTGTTCACAGACCGTCGTGAGCAATGGCGAAGGGTGGTAAGAGGCCCTGAGGCCCGGCCTACCCATTTACTTTCAGAAATTATAATTTTTAATTAATTCATTTTCCTTGCACAGAATGCATGATATTTTCTAATTAAAAAAATGTTCGATAAAGAAATCGTGGTTGGCACCACTGCTAGGAGGCTCACCGAGCAGTGTCTCAGGCTGCAGTAGAACTACCGCCAAGCTACTCAGAAAATCCCGCGAGAGAACGTGTTGGAAATTACGTTTTCTTCACCAGCGTATAACCTGCGAAAGAGACCGGCCTCAGCGCTTATCGACTTTCGTTTCTACCTACTAGTTTCTCTCGAGACCTTCGATTTCGATTCGATATATCAAACAAATAAAGAGCAAGATAACGTGGGCTCCATTCCGTTCCAACTCTGCTTAATTTTGCGGACTCTAACGCAACGCAAAAACTGGTACAAGGAATTCTAAAGGCACTACACCTATTATCGCAAACTAATGCCCCTTTATTCCGTTGCGTTGGCGCAAACCTGTATATATTTGTAGTTGTTGAAAAAAGAGCAGTGTATAAAAATATTTAAGTCTAATTGTTTTTAAAGGGGAATTGAGTGACACACAAAATATCTTCATTGAATGCTTGTCATGTGTTTTGAACAATATAATTAAAGACAAAATTTTACAAGCAGAGTTTGTTTCAGTACATGTAGACTAAACAACATAGGTCTTATGCAGAGTCGTTCTGACGCATGATTAGTGCCATACTAAAGAGTACGACTAACATATGTTTCCTGCAGTAAACAGGTCTTTAGTATGACTGTAATCACACGTCAAAACGATTATGCATAAGGCGGCATATGCTTATTGTGAAGGGCAGATAATGCGATAGTCCATCTTCCTCACTCGATCACGGCAATTAAAACAATTAAATTGCATTATGGCGAATTAAGATCATCTATGAGTCACATACGTCAATTTCATTATGAAAATTGAGTTCCGGATCGAATAAGTGCTGTCAATGAACTACAATTGCATTAAATTTATGTGAATTCGTCTTCTTGTATTTCTGTAGTAAAATATTTGTCTAATCTGGTTCATTTTACTATTATTATTATTATCGTTATTATTATTATTATTAGTAGTAGAACATTGGGCCTAACCTCTTGAAAATATCACCCTTCGCCACTGGTCATGAGTGTCTACTTCTGATCAAATGTCAGCATCCGGGGAAACCATTTTGCACAGATTTTGCGGAATCGTAAGTGGATATGAATGATATTTACCACGGCAGCAATATAACTCACTGTTAATCGCCGGTTCTCAAGAATCGTTTGCTGAACACATGCGATATTCACTGGGGCGCTGCAGTCTGGTGAATGTGTTCATGCGATTCATTTGTCACCAGCTCCCGTTCTTCACGAAACTGTTCACACCATTCGTATACTGTTGTCCGTGACATCGTTTCTTCACCATACTGTGCTTGGAATTTTCTTAAAATCTCAGATGGTTTAACTTTCTCGTTTACTGAAATTTGATTACACACTGCTGCTCCACAGCCAAAGACACACTCCATGATAGCTGCAACTGCAGCGCATGCACCAAATACATCATGCCGGGCGCTAGTTACTCGAGAAGGATTACATTACGTCAGCCGCAAGTTTCATCATGATCCGGCTATTCATCGATTATTTACGTACAGAAATCCCGGTCAGCCTTAAATGATACTTGTAAGAAGCGGAAAGGACAGTCTGTACGATAACAATACCTTCACAATTTTAATTTTACACGATTTATTTCGAGACTTTCCAGACAAAAACGAGACGAGACCGAGCCAGGATCGAGATAAGCATCTGTTGACTGAGACGGAGATTTTTGACTCGAGATCGAGATCGAGACAGAGATCACTATTTATGAACCGAGACGAGACCATGGCTGTACAAATTATCGTCTCGATATCATGCCTAGAATTTAAGATTAAATTTAAAATTTGGACATTAGTTTTTTCTTTCACAGAAGTAAAGGCGCTGGTAAAGATGAAGTCTCACCTTCAAAGTTACCAATGTTGTGATATTGAAATAAAATATAATGAAATGAAATATTTGAGTAAAGCGTCCCACATTATGGATGTTCTAATTTTTAAACATTCAATTTACTTAGGTTAACATTGATTGTTCTGGAGAGTTCAAAGAGATCTGAAAAAAATCTAGTTATCAAGTTTTATATAGACTTCGCATTAGTTAAATTAATTTAGCAAAAAAGTCTACATTATTAGTGCTTCATAAAAAAAAAACGGTGTCGAAAGATAAGAGATCTAAACCCCCACACACTAAAACGATCGTGATTGCACGTCTTTGTTGCGGCTCTTCGTTGCCCACTTTAGTGTTTCTGTCATTAGAAAACACTGCAAGAAGAATAGTTGCAACATCAGTTTAAGTGGAATAAAAAATGTTATTAAAAATTACAAGGGCAAGACATGCAACCAGGATCATATCAGAGTGTGGGAGATTTGTCCGATTGTGTGGGGGTTTTGTCCATTTGTGTAGCAGTTGTGACAATTTCTGCATGTGGGAGTTTTGTCCATTTGTGTGGGGGTTTTGTCCATTTATGTGGGGATTGTGACCGTTGCTATGTGTGGGAGTTTTGTCCATCTGTGTGGGAGTTATGACGGTTAGAGGTTATGACCGATTACCAGGTGTGGGGGTTTTGGCTGTGGGAGTTATGACCGTTCGTGCATTTGGGAGATTTTTCCGTTTGTGTGGGAGTTATGACCGATTGTGTGGGCGTTTTGAAATTTCTTGAGTGTGGGCGTTTAGACATTTCTTGAGTGTGGTGGTTATGACCGTTTGTGTGAGCGTTTTGACATTTCTTGAGTGTGAGGTTTTTGGCTGTAGGAGCTTTAACCTGTTCCCAAAAAATAGACCCTTGAGTATAAATTGAACAGGTGGTTTTCGATTAAATTAAAAAAAAAACTATTTTTGTGGGGCGAACTATTTTTAAGTCGTTCGTTCATAATAATAATAATAATAATGTCTAATAATAATAATAATAATAATAATTGTTCATTATTATTCTACTAAAATGCGTAGATTATTTATTTACGTATAATTATGTAAAATAAACACAACATTAAATAGCAGACTATATCAATAGTTGTCTGTTTTCTAACGACGACATATGAAGTCGTAACAATGTATTTGACACACATAGTTCCCAGAATGATCTATATATTCTTAACAAGGACCCACATACAACTTGTAATATTTCAATAATAATTCAAGAATTTAATTTCTCGAAGCAAATATTAATTCAAAAATTCAATAATAAAATTATGTATAATTTTTACGAAATAAGCAAGATACGTACAGTTTTTGGTACTATTTTACTCTAAGTATCAATACCTGAATTCGTGAATTATGATTTGTTTATTCAGGAAATTGTTGCTACCTTATAAATTATTTTTTATGGGGGTGAGTTGCACTTATGGGTTCAGGTTCCCTTTAGGAGGGCTTAACTGGTATATGGCTATGTCACAAAAACATATGCCGTAAATGATAACAGTTCAAAAAACGCGAACCAACATGTGATAGGTGTCAATTAAAATGTATAAATGGTATCTAACCGAATCAGGGCTGGCCGAAGCTAGTGACCACGTTAAGTAGTGTACCGAAAGGGAAACGTGCGTCATCGTCGCCTCGGTGGATATGAGCGTAAGGACACTACGGTTTCTCATGTTGCTAGATACCTTGCGTCTAGCAGCTTTATAATTCTGGATCAGAAATTAACACACTGCATTGGCATACGAAGATGCTTAAGGTGGATCACTAGGTGTTCCCAGTACTATGCTAAACTTTACTGAAATAGTTTGGCGTTGCCGGATAGTGTCGAGAGTTAACTGATGTCAGATAATAAAGGAAGTATTCACGGAATTCTGCTTGGATACTTACAAGAGAAATTAGTTTTCGACCCTTATCGCAATTCCGCTTCTCGAACTGCAACGTGAGAATCCAGGAATTTTCTTATTTTGACAACTACAGTGAACGTACAAATTTGGCAACAACGCATTATGGCGTTCTGCGCAAGTTTCGTCTCAAAATCTATTTTCTTAAATGTAAATTAATATTTAAATAAAATATGAAACATAACATGAAAAACAGTCAAACAATATATCTATTTTGTAATAAGATCGTTAGTTTAAAATTCTTTACATATATAAATAAACATCTCCTAAAGCTGATCACTTCTTGTAAGATCTTACATCTTACATCTTACTGAACATTTCTTGTGACATCTTGTGTGCTCATTGTAAAACGAATCAAATGTGTTATTTTATTTGTTACATTTTTCAATATCAACAGACGGAACCAAGTAAATCGGTGTCTTGTCCTGTAGTTGAAGCATTACTCTATCTTATAGTACAATATTTATAATATGTAACATTTCATTTTGTAGTACTTAAGGCAATGATACAAAATATACACTGACTTCCGGGTGGTGATCCACCTTAGAAGCATACAGTATGAATTGTTTATTTTTTAACATTATTAGGCATGTCAGAGATAAGATTCCTATATATTTTGATTAGTCATATATTCCTCGATATTTCTCCTGTAAATTTCAGAAATATTCGGATATGTAAACTGAGATATTAAATAGTTTTCATTTGGAAGAAAACAGATAAATAAGTCGTCGTAAATCAATGGATTAGGAACCAAATATGGCGCAAGAATTCAGTATCCCTAAGGCTAGTATTAGACGGAAGCATTTATCGTAACATTTCTCGTAGCAAAAATCGTATCATCGATATCTTACCGTGTAAAGTAGTAATTGCTATAGCATTTCTTATGCCATGGTATATCCTACGGTATTTCTTGTCGATAGAACCTGCTCTATTGCGTAGTATTTTCCCCAGCATTTCTGGTCCGATTGCAGCTCCATGATGTGTTAAAAGGAAGCGAAAAATTTTGTGCCAAATATCCATGCTCTTTGTTTTATGTGGGAAATTGAATTGTAGTATAGAAAAATGAGTTGGACTAGGGATTCTCTTTCCACACATACTTCTTTGTGGTTTTCGTTTTATAATATAAGCGGCGAGAACTATTGTTACAACCACTTTAGCTTTAGCTACCTCAAGCTTTATTTTCGGAGCCATAATTGCGCTCTTCTTCTGTGATTTGTCTGCTACCGACAAGATGCTTATCAAAATGCTACCGTGTAAAAGAACCATGTACTTTTGATGTCATAGAATATTATACGAGATTTTGGGCAGTACATCTGCTACGAGAAATGCTACGATAAATACTTCCGTCTAATGCTAGCCTAAGAGTAATTCTTTCTAATGCAACATTAATATGTCATTTTGCTTCAAAGTGTTATACATTTCTAGTAATTAGGTTGAGTAACAAGAAATGACAAAATATGCTCCACAGCTTGTATTATTTGAAGCATGCAATTCAAATTTTCAATTTCCAAAAATAATTTCATGAAGTTTCATTAACGTATTTGTTTATTTAAAGTTAAGTTTCTGTGCTATTCTATTTTAAGTTAGAGGAATAAATTTGTAAAAGCTACGGAAGAAGTATGTTACTTGATTCCACAATCAAATAGTATAACTAATCAAAATATATTTGGATCATAGCTCTGGAGTAGAACAATGTAGAAATATGAAAAAGGAAGAGTGCTCTTTACCAACTAGTACCTCGTAAGGAAGACATGATGAAGTGTTTGCAATGTGAAGGCAATGTATAAAGTTATGATAGAAATTTCGCATAGCTTTCGAACAGGCAAAGCATGTGATTTTATGCATGTGAAGTGTTTTTCCACTAGCTACCTTTATGCATATACCCACTGTCGCTGACGTGCCTGCTACCTACGGACTCATGCCCATGCTACAACACGTGCCCCTTTGCTGTGCCCGTACTCTGACTCAATTAGATAGCATTCGTTCTTCTTAATGGTCATCTATTACAAATTGTTGGTGTTTGGTTACGTTATGGTTGCGAAAAAATAAAACATTATTCTTTAGGCAAGAAAATATTTTTGCTTCACCCAACAATTAACAACACTCAGATGTACATCACGTGAAGGAGTTTGGTTGGTATGGCGTGGTAATTGATAAATTAATAATGAAATCAGAAATGACAGCTGGTTTCTGTCACTGCCGATTTTAGTAACGAGATTAGAGTGGAGATGTGATATAAACTTAAGACATTTAATTGATTACATAAAATCGGTTTTCGGTTTTTATGATCGCTTTCAGCTTTTACAGACCAACGTTAAAACCTATTTGATTTCTGCCACTCCTGCTTTAAATAGAAAGCTAAGAGAGAAGTTGGGGTACGTGTTGTTAAACACTATATTGGTTCTAAGTAACACCTTATCGCTATATCTTATCGATTTTGCTATATGTAGATCAATATTGAAACCTAAAGTTGTTGAAGATTTCTATCAATTCCCGTTTTAGTAGATTGTTAATTATGGAAATGAAGCGTATTGTTGAATTACTTAATTGATTGGAGAAAACCGCTTCTCTTTATCAATTCCCGTTTTAGTAGATTGTTAATTATGAAAATGAAGCGTATTGTTGAATTATTTAAGTGATTGGAGGAAACCGCTTCTCTGTATCAATTCCCGTTTTAGTAGATTGTTAATTATGAAAATGGAGCGTATTGATGAATTACTTAATGGATTGGAGGAAACCGCTTCTCTGTATCAATTCCCGTTTTAGTAGATTGTTAATTATGGAAATGAAGCGTATTGTTGAAATACTTAATTGATTGAAGAAAATCGCTTCTCTCTATCAATTTCCGTTTTAGTAGATTGTTAATTATGGAAATGAAGCGTATTGTTGAAATACTTAATTGATTGGAGGAAACCGCTTCTCTCTATCAATTCCCGTTTTAGTAGATTGTTAATTATGGAAATGAAGCGTATTGTTGAAATACTTAATTGATTGGAGGAAACCGCTTCTCTCTATCAATTCCCGTTTTAGTAGATTGTTAATTATGGAAATGAAGCGTATTGTTGAAATACTTAATTGATTGGAGGAAACCGCTTCTCTCTATCAATTCCCGTTTTAGTAGATTGTTAATTATGGAAATGAAGCGTATTGTTGAAATACTTAATTGATTGAAGAAAATCGCTTCTCTCTATCAATTTCCGTTTTAGTAGATTGTTAATTATGGAAATGAAGCGTATTGTTGAAATACTTAATTGATTGGAGGAAACCGCTTCTCTCTAGCTGCTTCCGTTTTAGTAGATTGTTAATTATGGAAATGAAGCGTATTGTTGAAATACTTAATTGATTGGAGGAAACCGCTTCTCTCTAGCTGCTTCCGTTTTTGCTCTATAGCGGTCAACGTTAAAACTGGAAATGGATAATTTCTGACACATACCGTTAAATGCTCATCTCAACGAACACGATTCCTTTCTTCCGACCCTGTTTATGTTTAAGATTATTTTTCTAGGTCCCATGGTCATGCAGATTAGTCTAAAGTAGACGGTGATTATGAGACATGTATGAAATGGTGGAATGAAGAAAGTGGGAGGAAACGGGAGAACCCCGAGAAAACCCATACACACGGTGTTTGTTCACTACAAAGTTCACTTGGCGGGAGCAGGGCTTGAACCCGGCACCCCATGCACCAGAGGTGAATGCTCTACAACTGAGCCACCGTGGCCCCTGTTTAAGTTTATGTTTATATCTATGTGTACATGAGTGCTGCAACTACGTCCAGTAATATTAATAATAATGACAGAGACCTCATACTTCTTAACATAGGAAAAGACACTTATATCTGTAGCTCTCCTATTTTCTCGTAAGGTTGACAATTGGTTACAATAATTTGACAACAACCAACAATTTTGTCAAGAGGAGCTTTTATAAATTATCTAAATTACATGTACTAATAATATAATTAAAGTGGGTAAACTGTCTAAAATTTTCGCTAACTTAAATGTCCATGTGTTGAACATAATAATAAATGAGTAATAAATTATTTAAATGGGATATTTAACACAAGGTCGCATTTTTAGCAATTCTTAGGAAAGATGTCCCTATAAATGCTAATAACAAAATTATTTTTAGAAACAGAAGGTGATATTTATTATTCTCTTGCAGCTGCAATTCTGACGTACTGTAAATTTGGCAACTTACATTTTGGAAAATATGTTCCACCTTTGTCTTTGTACACACGAAAACCCTATTGCTTATTCAAATTTCCTGAAGAATTAATATGAAGTAACTTCGAAAATGAAAGTAAATTATTTAACTATGTAATGAATTAAATTTGGATTGTTGTTAGATATTTATTCATAACAAATCATATATGAGTATTTTAAAAGAAAAAAGATAGTTTGTAATGAGTTTCTACTGATAATCGATCTGGATTAACTTACAATTTTGTTAATAGTCGGTGCTATAGTCGATTTTGATAGTTAAGGAATTATTAAATAAAATAATTTCACATTTTCATACAATATTGTGCTTAGGTTTTTACCAAATAGTTTCTGAATTATAAATTTGTTATTTTCTATGTACGCAGAGCAGTGGCAGACATTGGAGCGAGTGGAGCAGTTATTTCAAGGCGCACAGTAAAAGAACGTAAGGGCAAGACAAAGGATACGGAAAACTGTTTCTTATGCATAGAACGTTTCAAAACATATCAAAAGGTACGCTATGACTATTAGCAACAGTCGATACCGGGGCCGGATCCAGGAATTTTCTGAGGGGAAAAATAAACTTGAAACATTTTTCGATATTTGGTTCACCAACTAAAAATGTAGTACTTCATAATACACATTTATCTCCGCTTTACTGGAGGCGGCATTGAGGAAAGAAATTTGTTCAAAATGACAAAATGGATGAATTTCAGGTCATTTCGGTACCAAAGGTTATCAAATTATATTCCTACAACAACATATTTATAAACATGAGACAATAATTTTGGACATGAGTGTACATAATCTGTCTCTTAAAAATGTTTAAAACACCAAATATACTGTTTCTTTCTCCAAAACATAATATTTTTGTTGTATTAAAAATATTTATTTATTTATTTATTATAAACATTGTTTTATTGATCAACACTGAATTAACAGGACTAGTCTACTCTCTGTGACGCAGATTTAGCGAGTTTTAGCCTGTTATTCAATTAATTCTAATAATTCGGCAAAGAGCAAGTGCATACATTTTCATAGGATGTCTTGTCTTTTTAGTATTTATTTTCATATGGCATACCGGTTTTTCAGTGTGAAAATCCGGGAGCCATAATAATGTATGCAGGAGTATATCAAGATACTGAACTATATTTCTATATATATATAAGACCACGTGTTGACTGATTCACTGATAAACATTTATACGAAACTGGTTAAGCTAGATATTTGAAATTTTGACAAAACATAGGATTTGTTACCTAAGGCATCACTAAGGAAGGAATTTCTGGGTATTAGATATTGAAGGGAGAAAATGAAGATACCGAGTTTTATAAAAAAGATTTCGTTCATCGGAATAATTTTAGACTAGAAACAATGAATTTGGTGTTTTCGCTTCCTATTGAAATATTTAAACCCATGATTAAGTCTTTTCTGATACTTCACCTGGAAGGGGAGAGAAAAGGGTATACATTTTTTTTCCGTGCAAGACTTGGAGTTCATAGGAATTCTACGTATATGCAGGGTTAAAAGTGAGGGGGAAGGCGGGAGGACCCCGTTACCCCACTTCCAAAAAATATCTCTGGAGTCACAACACTTCCTAAACAATACAATGGGAAAAAATAGCAACGGAGCACGCCATGACGTCATCCGTCCCGCTACCATTTCAGTTTCACTTTTTCCCCCTGCGTATATGAAAGATGTAGAAAGAGAAACGCAACATATTGCCTACAACAGGGGTGCCCATCCCACCAAAAGAAAATGTTATCCTCGAAATTAGCCTACAAAAAGAAATGATATCCAACAAAAAACATTCCTGTAAAAGAGCCAAGTACGAGTGGCCTTAAAAAGAATTGAAATCACAAAAATAGGCGCCAAGTTCTGGTGGACAACAGTTACAAACACTCACTGGCTCACTTCAAATTTAGATTTGAAGCTTGGCTGTTGTCTGTATGGTTACCACTAGCTCACAATTATGTCAAACTACTTTATAATTTTCAACAGACAACATAGGCAAGTTTCAAATCTAAATTTGAAAGTGATTACTTGGGTGTTTGTAACTGTTGTTCACCAGAACTTGGCGCCATCCTTTCATATAGCAACTTGCGCGGTACTTCATTCATAGAGTTTCTAAGCAGGAGAGAGGGGGATTCATTCTCGAGATTTAAGAAAAAAATCGCATCGTGTTCCAATGTTATTCTGACGAGAGCAAAATTACTTATTCGACATTAGAGTAAAATTCTTCCCCAATTTTTTTATTCCCCCCCCCCCATTTTTTTTCTCGATGGCACAACTTGCGCCATTCATCCCTCCTGTGGGTGGCCCTTCTCTCTTAAAACGAACCAACCTTTCCTTTCATACGGCTACTTGCGCGGTACTTCATTCACTGAGTATCGAAGCAGGGGGTACGGGGTTCACCCCGGAAAATTTTTGAAAATTAGCTTCTCAAAATCGTGTTTTAATGCTATTCCGACAGTAAAATTGCTAGTTCGAACGTAGAGTAAAATCCCCCCCCCCAAATTTTTCTCAATGGCACAGCTTGCGCCATACATCCCCCCTGTGGGCGGCCCTGGCCTACAATACCACTTGGGAGGGATTTACTAGTCTTTCTATAAGAGCAAAGAAGAGATTATATTTTATTTTGGGAAGAAATACAGTAAGAATTAATGTAGCAGAAATTACAAATTATGTGGAATTAAATCAAAAGTAATATATTCTCTTTTATCACCTAACTCAACAAAAACATTAGAAATTATTAAAACATGTAGATGGCATGGAAGTACATTTATAAAATATTCCATATAGTACACGTTAAAATATTAATTGTGATTACAGAAAGTCAACACTAATTACTAGTAATTGTAGGTTTAAACTGGAGAATGTTGGACATTTAATTTCTATTGCCACCTTTCACGGCCAATACCATAAACCTTGAAATACTTGTTCATGATTATCAGTAATAGTTAAGTTATAAATGAGTTGGTTGGACATAGAGGGTAGGGAATAGTAAGGTCCACCTTGTGAAATTAACAGATTTATGTTATATGAAAACGAAAGGAAACAGCCATTGTATATCCATTAACATATGGTCTAGAAAAATTTGGGAGGTCATTCAAATGATATGTATTTTACTGTTACTGTAATACCCGACTTTCATTTCTTCATTGTTTCGAACATATATAATCCCAGTGGCCTGTTGGAATGGTACCTACTCATCGAAGTCCCTAGAAGCAAGGTCTAGATAAGGCACAGCAACGCGTCTGTGTGAGACATTCAGTTCTGATATGTTAAACGGGCAATAGGAGGTCGGGCGTTATCATGCAGCAACAAGATGCATGAAGTAAGAAGTAATTGTCACTTACTTTTGATTGAAGAGGAAAAGTGATATTGGAGCACATGTGCATAAGAAGCTCTGGTTACTGTTGTTCTTTTATCTATTTATTTATGTTCCAAAATTAACTTCTTTCATCTACGAGGATACTTAATTTAACTTTAACTGCTAAAGTATAATTGTAGAATATTTTTAGGATGGGGGTAGGATTGCAACAAATTATGATGCGTTCTATCCTTTTTGTTGTTTTTCACATCGACGACAGAGAATCCATGTTCCATCTCCTGTAAAAAATTTGCACAGAAATCCATCACCTCTTCCCAAAAAATGACGCAAAAGTTCAACAAGGTGGCCTGTGAATTCACTTATTTACCTGGCGCGTTACAACCTCGCAGACATCTTAATCAACCGTCAGTGGTCCACGGACAGTAGTGTGTGCTTGGCCAACACTAGTATAAAAATGGTGGTTGTTCCCTTCCTCGATGCCACACCTACATTAATTGATAACCTCTTCTACTTCAGTGAAATTTTCAGTTGTCATCACGTGTTGTATTTCGCCAGTTACTGGGAAATCTTACTCAGAAATTAACCTTTTCTCAAACTTTGTATACTATCGGTACACTTACTGCGGGAATATATGAATCCCAACTGTATTTTCATGGTGTGATGAATTTCAACACATCTTCATTATTCAGAAAAGCAAATCCCAGATCTTTGGTCTAATGCAGTGCGTAACACCAGTACGCATCCGTCTTTTCAGTGATGATGCATCCTTGTCTAGGATTTCTCTGTGATGCTTTCCACATACTGACTCTTCTTTCAAGAACAACCATAAATTTTGACAATATACATATCAATATTCCAAATTCTGAAGTTAACTTTTAGTCTTAATATTTTTAATTGAATCACTCTTGTCTCGATTTCACCATGAAAATAATTTTCCAACCATAATCTTGGTGATAGCGTTTTACTTATTAGAACGTATCTGTATACTAATTAAAACTTCAACGATATGGATAAACAAGTTCCCGGCTATCAAAACCTGTTACTACTTTGCCAGAAGACTAAATCTTTCTGTGGTATTTTAAATTGTTCTGCATTACCTGAGAGTTTTCAGTGTACTGTAGCTACCAGTCCATATTAAAGGCACACTTTTCTCTAAATTGATATAAACTTTTCACGAGAAAACAGTTTAACAATCTTTTGTTTCAAAATCTCATTTTTCATCTATACATTCTTTGTACAATAGGTCTTCCCTGCTGATTCAAACGTCTTAAATATCTTAATATCTAACTGCACGCTCAAGTGTCCTATACATAACATGTACACGTTACGTTCTTTAGATGCTCTATAGGTCACGCAACTCTTTCGGAATACTGAAGTTCGCATTAGAAACTATAAGGATAATGAAAATATCAACGGGATTACCCCTTGAATTTCAATGAGATGTACCTGTCACAATGGAAATTTTAAGGATAATGGAAATATCGACGGGATCACCTCATGAATTTTAATATGCGCCTGTCACAATAGAATCTTTAAGAATAATGGAAGTATCGACGGGATCTCCTCATGAATTTTAATATACGCCTGTCACAACAGAAACTTTAAGAATAATGGAAGTATCGACGGGATCTCCTCATGAATTTTAATATGCGCCTGTCACAACAGAAACTTTAAGAATAATGGAAGTATCCACGGGTTTAGACCTTGAATTTCAATGAGATGTGCCTCTCACAATAAAACTTTCAGAGAAATAGGAATATTCACGGGATTGGCCCTTGAATTGACGGGATCACCTCATGAATTTTAATGATATGTGCCTCTCACAATAGAAACTTTAAGAATAATGGAAATATCCACGGGTTTATCCTTGAATTTCAATTGGATGTGTGTCACACTAGAAACTTTAAGGATAATTGAAATATCGACGGGATTACCAATAGAGTTTTAATGAGATGTGCCTCTCCTAATAAAAACTTTAAGAAACATGGAAATATTCACAGGATTACATCTTGAATTTGAATAGGATGTGCCTGTCACAATAGAAACTTTAAGGATAATAAAAATATCAAAGGAATTTCCCATAAACTGCACCCCCATCGGGAATCTAACTCGGGACCACGCAAACCATTGTCACGCATGCTAACCTCTAGACCAAATGGGAGTTCTCACAGTGTATTGATTTAATTCATTGAGTCAGTGTTGTCAGATCGGAAGATCAAACACTAATGCGTATGTGCTCCAAAAGTACCGAATTTGACCTATTTGTAGCCCAAGTATATAGAAATGAACTATTTGGCAACTAATGACTGGTACTAACGAAACAGTTTTTAAAATGGGTTGGAAAATGTGCTGGACGTATTGCAAGAAGAAATTATGATCGATGAACGAAAACAATTCTAGACTGGATACCACGAAACAAAAACAGCCTAGGAAACGTCCAGATACAAAATCAACAACTACTGCGTAGTAACCTGGAAAAGAATTGACAAAGATAAATAGTTGTGTAGGAGATTTGGAGAAACATTCATCCAGCAGTGGATTGATCGTGGTTGATTATGATGACGGTGATGATGTTTTATTACATCTGGACCTCAGAGGTAAACTAAACCAAGTCATAATTTCCTAATTTCTCAGAAGTGAAAAACCGGTTCCTTAACTAAGACCTATAGTACTGTTTTTCAAACTATACTAAGTAGTTACAAAGTAGTAGGATGCTTTCCGATTTCTATTATTACACCACTAGAAAGAACATAGTCTATTAAAATGTATTCTTAACTCAATTTCGACCAAAAGATGACTTAGCATAGTCTAAAGTTCGTAACAAGGTATTAATGAACTATACCAACAAACTGTAAGAGGTGATTCTTCACATCAAAATAAGTCAAAAAAGTTCCTAAGAATCTGTGGGGGAAAGTGCATAGTTTCGGAGCTAGGTCTGTCCAAAGTCGCGAAAAACCTAAATATCAACAGGTCCTATTTCGAATTCCAGAAACGTTGGAGGATAGTCCTTATCAATCTAAAGGAAATCACGCAAACACAATCCAAAAAAACATATTTCCCCAATTTTTAGTGGGTGTGAAGGGTATTCTGTACAGGGTATAATTCTCAAATATGATCTCAATAGAGTTTTCAGATATACCCTGATTTCAAGGAGGGTCCAAAGTAGGCAAGAGGTAAGTAAGCCTTGACAACAATGGACATCCTATGCTTCGGAAGGAAGAAGGAAGTGTGAGGAACAGACATTTCCATGTTACTTTGTGTTCGAAATAACGTGTGATGATAGGTATTTCGTCACAGTAAACTTCACGTTTATCTCACTTATAAGAGTAAAAGAAAACATCGTACCATGCGTTTTCCCGAGTACGATAGACCGTGCTGCTGACTATCCTTAACACTTCTGACATCGCGCCAACGGATTCCGTGTTCACTGCTATCAAGGCTTATCGTTTCCTGCTTTGGACCTATCATAAAGTCAGAGTATATCTCAAAATTAGGTTGACGGCATGTCTAGAAATTTCACCCTGCAGGAAATAACCTGCACATTCATTAAACATTAATGAATATGCATTTTTGGATTGTGAACATGCATTTTTACACAGATAAATACCACCATTCCACGATTTCTGGAATTCGAAGTAGTGTCTCTTAAAATTTGGTTTTTCCTGATTTTTGACAGCCCTAGCTGTGAAACTATGCAATTTTCCCCACAGGTCCATAGGAAATTTTTTTACTTATTTTGATGTGAGGCTCTACCACTGAACCACCTTAGCCCCCTTTTGGGATATTAAAGAAAGAATTATAAAACGACTTTCAATAACATGTGACCAGTACTCACCGAATCAGAAATGATTTATAAATGATGCCAGGATATTTACACAAAAAAAAAAAAGAAAAAAGAAAGAAAAAGTAAGAGAAAAAAGTAGGACAAGGTTAGCGCAACCAACAGCAATGTTTATTTCAGTCATACTTCGAATGATTAATTCCTGTTCTGCCTAAAGACCCTCTAGCATTTTGGAGAAAATAATTTAGTTGATCTTATCTTTAGGCAGAACGGGAATTCTCGTTTTGCCTAATCTTTGGAGATAGGGAATATTATCCGGAGAGGAATCTGTTTGGGAAATTCAGCACAGAAATGTTTGAATCCTAGTGTTTTTATACATATCAGAACTCATGTATCTAATGGTTGTAATAACAAGAGCAAGGGCAGAATTCAAACGGTGAAAATTCAAGGAAAATTCTCACGAGACGGACAAAATCCTAGGGACAGAGTCATAGGAGTATATATTGGATGTACCAGTGTGAGTTTATACAGAAACCATTCCTACTGAACACTAGTCGCCAGCTCTAAATCTATAGTCGCCGTTGGCGACCTGGCGACCAGAAATTTGCCCCCTGGTCAAGAGAGCTCCTGATATGCCGTTTAGGGATAGGGCGACGCGGCGCGCAGAATACACGTTCGTTGCTAGATTGGACGTAGTTCCACCAATCGCTGACAGATATCCTTTGGTTTGGTTTGATTGAAGTAAACATTTACATAGCGTTTCTTTTTCTCCTTCTTTTTCTCTTTTTTAATGTCTGTGTGTTGGGGTAAAATGTAGGGAACATAAATAGAGTTATTAGAGCACAATATCTAAAATGTAACACTAAAGCGAAAATAAACCTTTGTGAATTAATCAATTACTTCATAAACAGAAAATTTCACTATTTCTTTACATATAGGCCTGCCTATGTGATGATATAACTACATAAAAATTCCTTATGAGGATTATTTTTGTAGCAGAAAATAAGAAGAAAATAATTTGATTTTATTCTTTTGGTCTGTTTGAGTTTAACTTCTCACGATGATGCCTGGGGGCAGCTAAGGGAGACGTTCACCTACTGATTATAGTGGAGTCCGAACAGCTTTTTTCGTTCAACGTTACTACAAGTTTGAATCGAACCCGAGACCACGCACACCAAAGGCAAGCATGATAGTCACTAGACGAATTAAGGGTCCTTTGATTTAATTGTGTTTAACAATTGTAAGGTATTAGTTACATTTATTTTCTCTTCTGAATGAATATATGAATATTCTTTTAAGAAAATGTTCAGAATTAGTTCTTATGAGTTATTTAAACTGGAATTTTGGGTTCTCAACAACAGCGGTGTTCATTTATTTATATATGTTGCAAGTTGGTAAATGCAGAAAAGTAGTAAAGCTATACGAAAAGTTCGTCTTACACGTATTAAACATGCGAAATTTGCTTTACTGAGATAAAAGGTGAAATCTGAGAAAGAATATATTGAAGGTTTTGAAACAATTTTGCAGAAACGAAGAATCGTTAGATTTTCACTTCATGAAACTTTTTTCAAACAATCCTTAGGTATTACAAATGCTTTCCTTTTGACTAAGCAACGTTGTAGGAATACGTGAACTATGCTTCCGTGAATCGGAAAACTTTCAGAAATATTTTCATCACTGAATAAGGGTATATAACATGAGGACTTACATGTTAGCGTGGTGATTTGCAACACAGGAACTGTCGCCGAGAATACTAATTGATATCCTTTTGTGTTTTATCTGTTACAACTATTTTCGATTAAACTACCCCAGTTTCCAACTAAAATAGTTCCACGTCACTATGTGGAACTATACGTACCGTATGTGTTTGTTACAATCACGCATCCTCTATTTTTAGTCTTAAAAGTCAAGAAAGTATTACTCTTTTCTCTTTGCAAATTCAAGCCTTCCATTGAAAACTCTTGTTTTGTTTTTTCTCTTTTCCAGTTCCTAAGGTAATTATTTGTATCTATTTGTGTTTATTGTGCCATGAGACAGAAGTGACGGTCCATGCATTGAAATAGGTTTCAATTCTCAGTTATTTTTAATTGCAATGTTTGATGGGAAATATTTCGCTACCAACTCTTTAGCCTTTTAATTCTGTGTCAAACGACAAGCAAGAATATGTATTCTTATTATTTGAAAGAATAACGATTACAAGGTTTAGCGCTTTAACCATCAACACAATCTTTTTTAAGCACAGCATAACCCTTTTTCTAACTTTTTTCTTATAGCTGGGAAATATGCTCGGGAGCTCATACGTATATGCTTAAGTCTTAAGATTCTACACAATAGAAGCACTGATGTTTTTTTTTCTTGATTATTGAGCTCTTTCGTACACTCGTTATCTGTTGAAGTTTCTATAACAACCGATAAACTTCCCAATTAACTTTTGGTAGGAGTTGATGATTTTCATATGGGATTGACTTAATCCGTCAGCAGATGCTCAGTTATTTTATTTCTATAATAAAACAAACTTGTTTTCTAAGTCTACTTTAGACTTTGCATAACGTTCTGCGAACCTGTGTAATAAAAATTACAAAATCCTTATTGAAAGTGAGAGATAATTACGTATTCGAAAATGTGAACTTCACTCAAGATCTACTCCTTGCAAATACGTTTTGTATGGTACCATATTTACAGAGGATTAACGACTTTTGTTCCAGGGTTTGTTTGTTGAGCGATGTTTAATAAATTCTCCTTTCATTTTTATTTTAGATTAACATGTCCTATAACTACACTACAAGAGATAATTAGGTGTTCTTCGAAAAAAAAAAAAAGAGTTTTTCAGTAGATTTAACATATTCCTCACTGGATACTGCATAACTATCCTACAGATAGAACGCTTGATGAACGTACACCTAATAATTTTTGTATGTTCTGTAGATCCTAGTGACACAAAAACCCCAAACATTTATAATGTTCTACATAACATTTTTTGCTGGTTACCAGCATTGTGTTCACATAACTAGATAACAGATGCGATAAAATATTTCAAAGATGTGAGCAAGTTGAATTTGAAGTGTACCAGAAAGTTTAATTGAGTGGTTGGCTACAGATGCAACATGAGACAAGGACCAATATTTTAGGCTGGGATCCGAAGCACTGTAATACATTCAAATTTCAAATCTCCCGTACCGGAATAGAACCCAGGATCCCGTATACCAAAACAGTGCACACTCGACATTAGACTAGCTTAGAGACAGCCAGATTATAAGTGCCCTTTGCTGATATTATTTTTAAAAAAATCCGATGGAGAAAGGGATAAAACAAGATATTTTAGAATTTCGAATGTTCATAGTATCGGTTAGCTTTCTGCACAGCTTTCCACGACCTATTATGGAATTAAGAAAATTAACATGAAAAACTACGTACGAAAACAGAAAAGGGGAAAAAAGAAAGATAAACAAAATCACAGGCTGAGTATAACAACATTTTACATCCTATTTCAGGTAACGTTACATTTTTTTCTTTCAGAAATTTAAATCTAATTACTGTTTCCTGCCGTTAGATACCTACATACAAAGACAGACACTTGTTCAATGCACGTATTGCTTCTGACAGGTACAATATCACAATTACAACTAAGAGCATTTATTGCAACCGTTCATTTGTTTGTATGAGACGAGTTTTAGGGAATTCATAGATTTCCTTTAAAAAAAAAAAAAATCGAACGACACAAATGTTTTTGGCTTTTCTTATCAAAGTTTCTATAGTTTGTTGAGTATTCAATTCCTATGACAGAAGATATGTGTTAAGATTAAATTAACTATATTGAAGGAAGTGATAATCATACTTCTTTATATTAATGTGCTTCTTGTTTCTGTTTTAAGAAATTTTTCTATACTTTTTTGGAAAAAACACAAATAGAAGCTGTCAACAGTGGTGGATATTATGCTACTTTCAACACACACAAACTATTGTTATTGTATTGGCATATTTCTGAAGAAAAAAAAAATTAAGCATATATATTGCTAAAGCAGTAAGTGACAATTTCCCTGGACTTTTACGGTTTATCGAAAAATTTTCTTTTTCTCTTTTTACCTAAATTTACCTACAAAATTTCCTAGATGAGGGAAATTTCTCGCAAACTAGGAACACTATTTTTAAGACTAACCATTTCTGGTCGCCTATATCAATACCAGTTATGTCATATCTATGTTAAATTCTTTTGATAAAGATTCTATAATTCGGATTAGCTCACTGTTGCTTCGTCAAATCGAGGCCATGCGTCGTATGTAAACAGAACTGCATATATTGGGTAATCAATTCACTATGAAAGAAATCAGTAGATTTGCACCAGAGATTGACAAGCGACTAAATTTTCTCACTGGTCACCAGATTGAAAATTCCATCGCTAAAAATGATCTTAAACCACTCAATTTTGTGTGAAAACCATTACATCGGCAACAGTAAGTATCTCGTGGGTGGAAGGGCATTAAAAATGTGAACGCATTTTGATGGATGAAACTCCATAGTCAAATGTAGGTCCAAGTTTTACGTACTTTAAACCAGTAATTCTCAATCTAATTCGTATTCCGTAACAACAGACTCATGTGAGGTCCTTTATGGAAACAGTAATGCCAAAGGTAGGGAAAATTCACGTATTTTAACAAAAATATTATAAAAACACAAATGGCTGGCAACACTGCTTTCGTGCTGTAGAAAGGTATTGGAAAATGCTTGCTGGACTATTCCTGATATATCCTACAAGTATTGCAAAATTCCAGCGAACACGTACTAAGAAAATAATAATACGTGAAACCATAGGTAGGACCAATAGGGTTATTTTCGCACATAAATCCTATGTTACAATGAATGCTTATGTGTAACTCGATATAGTGTAGCAGAGTAATAATTGATACCTTGTTGGATTCGTCAGGGACCATACCTTCATATAACGTAACGCTGAGTCTCATGAGGTCTCTGAGGAAAGCAGTGTTGCCAAACGTAGTGAAAAATCACGTATCGTTACGAAAAAAACACATAAATCGCTGGCAACTCTGCGATTACTTCTTTTTCAGCTTGGTAACACTGAAAATAGAAGATAAATATCGCTGTATCGTAAGACAACTGCTAACTAACTGAAAGTGCTCATGTGTTTTGCTGCTTTGATCCGCGTAAAAGCCTGTGTGTAAGAAATCTGTCACAGGTTTATTTTTAGCTAATCAACAATGACGTTTTGGCCAATTAAACCACAAATTCAGAGGGGGAGGGGAGGAAACGAGGGGGTGCTTGGGTTCAAGGCTGATAATGTGTTCCTACACGTGAAGGCGAACAAAGAAGGTCTCTTGCCTTCTTTGTTGTTTGTTTTCTTTTCGCCAGTAAAAAGGTACAACGGTAACGGGCTAGAAGTGCTTAAAATCAGCACTAGCCCGAATATAAAAAAGAAGAAATTATTATAAAAAACACACATCGTTGTTATAAGATCGTCAAATGTACAAATATAAAAATTAAACAGAATTAATATGTAATAAAACGGTTTTTAACGAAGGAATCCCACAAGTATTTGAATGAACCAGGTAATATAAGTAACAAATATTTACCGTTTTAGAGGGAGAAAAATAAATTATTTTATACAATTGCTTCTTCTAATACCTTCCTTCGACAGATAAGATTATACTAGAACTGTAATGTACTTCTTCTCTTTTGTAGATGAAAGCCAGCCACAGGATTTCACGAAAATAAATACACATAATACAAATCTATGCACAAATGCGTTCAACCTTTCTTGTAAAGAATATCACTATAATTATTTTTTAATAACTTCTATAGGTGGCAATACTGCTCATATAAAAGTGCAAAAAACCTACATGTCCCCAGAAACCTATTTGATAATAAGAAACCAACAGAACGTTTGCCCTGTCATTACAACCTGCGCAATAAATTCGTAGTCACTGCGCCTACATATTAATTCTAAGGATTAAACTACTTTGCACTGTTAAAAATTTTTAGTAGAAGTGTTCTCAAGACTATGGATGAATTGATTATAGCCCGCTCCCTCCAGTGATTTTTAACGAATCATAGTAATTCTAAAGATTCATATTAATTCATAATGAATCCGAATCGCATGTTATAAAGATTTAAGATGTAAATCTTATGGTAAGGAAAGCTTTAGTATATATAGTAGTATATTTAGTAGTAGTAGTAGTAGTAGTAGTAATAGTACTAGCGGTAGTGGTAGTATTAATAGCAGCAACGGTAGTAAGAGTAGTAGTAGTGGTAGTAGTAGCAATAGCAGTAGTAGTAGTAGCAGCAGCACTTGTAGGACTAGTAGTAGTACCGGTATTATTATTATTATTATTATTATTATTAGTAGTAGTAGTAGTAGTAGTAGTAGCAGTAGTAGTAGTAGTAGTAGTAGTAGTAGTAGTAGTAGTATAATAGTAGTAGTAGTAGTAGCAGTGCCTCTTCAAGTTCCGGTGACAAAGAAGTGGAGGGAGCGAACTATACACAAGCCCTATGTATAAAAATAAAAAAAATGCCTATCAGAATACAATTCAAAATAATATTTAAAGATATTTTCCGTTATTAAGTTCTAATTATATTTATCTCTTCAGTTTAACTTCGCGACCCCCATGAAACCCTCTCACGCCCCCAGGTTGAGAAACAGTGCTCTAAACGAACGCATCATCGATGACGTAGCAGCTAGCCAAGGCACTGCAACTAGATGCACCATCGTTGGATTATGTATTGGTTATGTTTGTGTAGAGTGCCATTGTCCGAATTTTCAGTAGTACTTCTTTCAGCAGATCATAGATCCTACGTAAATCATCTTATTTCTCCATAGATTTCCATGAATCAACATAATTGCATTAAGAATTTTTAAGCTCATTAGATATCCTATTTTATTTCTTAGACAAAAGCAATCTCTGTGCTTGAAAGAAGGAACAGTTTACTAAATTTGTATTAGAAAACTTTCATTCCTGCAATGAAATATTAAAATTAAAATAATTAAAAAGTAGCAAATAAGGTGGCAGTTACGGGAGTGACATTAATATTATTTCAAACTCTATAAGTGTTGCTAAGTAGTTGTACATTTGTGGGTGGGGAGAGAGAAAAGGAATGAAAAACAATATTTTGTTGCGTAATAAAACATCCTCTGTCGAGAGAAATCAGTTAATACAATAATATATGAGGAGCGTGTTTCCAAAATGTACAAATTGCGATTTTTTGAGGAAACAGAAGAAACAAATATAGCCATTAAATTTTGCTGGAGAATAGTGACTCAATTTTATTTAGGTAAAATATTTTATAATTTATTTTACTGATACATAATTCGGTGCATACATGTACTTAGTAATTTCTAATAAAATATTTAAAATTGTAGAAAAATATGTATATAGTATCTTTTGGGTTTACATGTGGATATAGTATATTTTGGCACTAAATAGAATGGATATAGTATGCTTTGATACTAAATAAAATGGATATAGTATGTTTTGAAACTAAAATTATAGAAGAGGGTAATGCAATATTATATTTTTAAAATACTTTCTTACTAAATAGTACACTAAAACCATACAATCTGACATTATTTTTTATTACACGAGATAAATGCATATATCTATTTGTGTCGTTTCCATGAATGTTCTATGCGTATTGATCAATATATTCTTCTTCTTCAGTCGATAACCGTAATAGCAAAGACAACTTGCAAACTGCTTGCTGTAAGCTTGAATTGCAAGTCGGTCATGCTTGGATCAAGCTTGATTTGAAAACATGCAAGGACGTCTCAAGCTGGATTCCAGTAGTGAAGTTACATGGGGGCAGCCTTGCATTCAATGTTCCATTCAAGCTTGACGTAAGCGCTTTACAAGTCAAGTCGATAGCTAATGAGCGGACAGAGATGCTATGAGGCTTTGCGAAGAGTGTAAAGCATCGCTTGCATATAGAACAAAAGGTAGATTGTATGAAAGCATGCGTTTCAACTGCAAGCGTAGAAAGCCAAAAGCCACGCAAGCGCCAACTGGCCGAAAATTTCCTTGCTACAAGGGAACTTTATGATATTTATTAAACTAGCTTCAAACAACAAACATATTACAGAAACAACTCGAAATGTGTAATTTTTGACTTAAACTAACGTGCAAAACTAGTTAAAAGCGAGCACTGCTAGCAATAAGAGTAGCATCAACCATGATCTTAACAATAATGTTTACTGCGTGTTGTAACGACGTTACTAAATACAACGTTGTCAAATGAAAGCATGAATTCTTTCAGTACAATTTACAAATGAAAAAAATGTTACATTTCCCACTCAGAACACTTAAAAAGGAGCCTAAAAGAACTGTTCGGCTGTTTTCGTTGGATATAGTATATTTTTCCATGAAAGGGAAGGCATACGTATTAATACAATACTGGATACAGTACATTATGGAATGAAGAAAGAATATAGTATGTTTTGAAAAAAGCAATTGCAAAGCAAAAGCAAAATAAAACAAATGTGTTTCTAAAGTGTTTTTTTTTAACATGGCTCAGAGCGTTATGGTACAAATTATCATCATATTTATGCAGAAGTACCACTAATCTTTCTGTTCCCAATAAAATTTCAAATTCTGAAAAAACATTGATATGGTACCTTTTGGAAACAAGCTTCTCATATAGTGACACATAGACTACTTTTTTTAAAATACTATTCTTTCAAAGAAAAAAAGTATTTTTAAATGAATGTAACGGCTAATAAAAAGGGCAAAAGTGGAACAACAGTTTCATAAAATAAGCTATAGATTTCTATGGCTCTCCAAATAGGCTAAATTGGCATCACTGCATACAACACTTTCGTAAAAGTTAAAGACTAATTGCACTAATGGGAGTGATTTTCGACTGGCGTGATATACACAACATAAGTAATAATATTTCCAATACTTATGTTGTTTATTTCTAATTATTTTATAGGTACGTGTTTAACGTAAATAATTTCCTTACATCCTGTTTTATTTGATTAACATGTTTTATACTTAAATTATTCGAACGTTTGTCCACAACATCGCTTAACCACATATTTTACTATTATGCACATTAAATATACTGAATATACCTGCCATCTTCTCGTCTTCAGTTCATTCACTTAAATAGGGAATTAGTTTACTATTTTCCTTTTTAAATAAATTGCAATTTTAATAAGATGATTTTACTAATATCCTGAAGTCCGCTTCAGAGGTGACGTATGTCAAAGTGAGTCCCAAGGTTAAACGTGAAATTCATCGAGATTAGGTTGTGAGAGTAATTTGATTCCAAATTGCTGCTATAACAGCAATTCTTACTTTTTCTGTTACCTGTGATCACAGTATGGAAGTTTGTGGTTAGGTTTTTGTCGACCGTTAATATATACAGTGGGGTCACGATAACTCGAATCTGAAGGTAATAAACAACAATTCTAGTTATCGAGTTTTCCGAGACAATTCGGGTTATCCAGGTGCCACAACAAAAATTTTAGATACCAATGTTCCCTTTTCCTCAATAAAAGTGACTATGTAACCTCTCTAACTCAAAGTTGTATTAATTCAAGGTCCTGAACTCGGAGTTATGAGACATCCTTAAATTAAATAAGATGATTAGTAAAAATGAAACACTACGTGTATTGGTTTGGGAGCTGGGTGTTCATCTCTAGCCCTTTGGGGATCCTATAGTATATTTTGTACCATACGGGTGTTTCATGGTACATTGCGTTATAACTTTTCTATTTGAGCTTTTTCATCCATTTTTTTTTTGTTTTTCAAGTCCAGAGGCATTGTAGAAGACTTTACATATGGTTTCACACCTTCCTGTGTCGATACATAGGAGGTGATGACATCATAATTCTAAAATATATTTTTTCTCTTATTAAGCCTATGTTCATTATTTTTTGGCGGGCTTATTTTTGCATGCAGAAGATTGAAATTTTGCACAAACATTTAGTTCACCAAGTAGTATTTACCAGATTTTTTCAGATTTCTGCGTTAAAACAGGGGGGGATCCAGAGGGGCAAAGAGAAAATAAAGGGATATTTTTACCAAAAAATACCTTTGTTCGGGATTTTCCCGCCTTAGATACATGATGGAGACACGTGAGTCATACCGTCTGAAAGGCAGTTCTATTTTGAAGAGAATGATGGGCGAAGCACGACCCTAGGGTAATTAGGGAAGTCTCAGGGAATTTTTATCCAAATGTATTTCTGTATAGGGAAATATGGGGCATTTTCGGTATATTTTTGGCGGGCTTACTTTTGCACCTAGATAATTGAAATTGTGCATAAGAATTCAGGCCACTCAGTATTATTTATCAGATTTTTTTTCAGATATCTGCCTTAAAACAGGGGCGTCCAGAGGGGCAAAAAGTTGAAAAAAGGGATATTTAGACCAAAAATCTCTTTTTTCGAGATTTCCCGACTTAGATACATGACGAAGACACGTGAGTTATACCGCCTCAATGGCAGTTCTATTTTGAAGAGAATGATGGGCGAAATATGACTCTAGGGTAATTAGAGACGTCTCAGGATTTTTTTTTTACCTGAGATCATGATCTTTTGCGGTAATCTGGGGCATTGTGGGAATTCTTGATAAAATTTCTCCCGCCCTTAGTATTCAAGATAGATACTTGACATTTTTCACACACATTTCATATACCAAGTACTATTTATCAGATTTTTTTGAGTTCTCTACGTTTACACAGGGCCGCTCCAGAGGGGCCCAAAATGTGAGAAAAAATTCCCTCCGAAAAATTTCCTTTGACATCAATTTTCCCTCTTCTGGTTTACGATATGGGTATGCAAGTGATACTACTTGAAAGCCAGCTTTATTCTGAAGAGAATGAGGTATGAACCATGATCCTGGGATAAATAGTGACGATGCAGTAGCTGCTTGACTGAAAGTCTAAAAAATACCCCAAAAACCCAGGATCCCGAAAGGGCTAGAAATGAATAAAACATATTTTTATTATAATACAGAATAACAACAATGACAGAAATAGCAACAATGGCCATTTTGTGAAAGCATAGAGCTATACCTTCAAGTTATCGAGGTCTCATGAAGAGAAATTCGAATTATAGAGGTAAACTTCGACTTGTAGAGATTTCCAGATAAGAAAGTTCGAGTTACCGAGGTCTTGAAATATGATTATGAGAGAAACCTAAAAGCATAAAAAAACGCATAAAAAGCATAATAGCAATTTACACATATGTTTAGTACCTTAAACATGGTTGTGGTTGTCTAAGGGTCCAGAAGAAACTAATTTTAAAAGCACAACAAAGAATAATTTTAGAAAATAAAACATAAAGCATAATTTAAAATATATAGCACGATTCTTGAAAAATTCTGTTTAACTGCAAGTTTAACATGCTGTATTAATACTTTTTAAAACCAATATTTACAACGCAAAATCATTGAGAACATAACAATGCAACAATGGAAAGCTTATTTTTATTTCTGTAAACTTTTCGGTGTAATCCTTTGATGTAGAGAAATTAAAAAAAGGAAAAGAAGAGAAAAAAGTAAAAGAAGAAGAGAACTTTCTGCCAACAATGAATAGTATATAAGAATTATGTGTACACACTGTATTGTTGTGTGTACCTCTTGAACGTGAGCACTTTCTGCACATTTTGGTGACATCTTTTACTTTCCCTTTTTGTATATACGCACCTCTAAGGTGCACACAAATAAGGAAAACTGACTCTAGCAAATATCTTTTTACAGTGCATTAAGTAGAACGTTCATTAAATATGAAAGAAATTGGTTGCATAGAATATTAATAAATAGAGTAAATATTATACATTATACACAATTAATGTAAAGCAATGATTGAAATTAACAATAAAGCATAATAAATCATAATTTGAAAAAAAAATAAACCATAATTAAACAAAAAAAAGCATGATGTGGGTTGCTCTAATGATTATGAATCCCTTAAAATTCGACTTGTCAAAATTGTATTTTTTAAACAATCGACTTACAGGAGCTATTTTAACATCGAGTGCTCTAGAGAGTTCAGTAGAATATGTGAAAAGTTCTAGTTATGGAATTCGAGCTATCATCGTCCAGATATATATATATATATATATATATATATATATATATATATATATATATAGCTTATGTATAGTGTGATATGCATAAATGACTACCGGTATTCACTTCAGTAAAGTGTCCCTTACCTCTTTGAAATGAATTTATACTTATATAACCTTTATATTGCTTAAACTAATTTTGCAAAAGTCTACATTATTATCGCTTAATGAAAAATATCAGTGTCGAGAGGTAAAAGAGGTAGAAGTCCATATACGTCATCAAGCTAAAAATAATAGTTATAACAAGAGTGAGTGTAAATCCTAATATTTTTTTTGTTCAGAATATAAAAATAGAACCCCCATTCTCTGTTAGCGTGTTTGCTCCTGTATGATAACCCTGATACCTAAATGTTAATCTTTTTCATGTCCATGCCTGAAAATATGTCTGCACATGAAATAAGTTGTACGTTTCTGTAGACATTGAGAAAGCAACTGATAAAGATTTAAAGTGTTCAACTGTATTTGTGTTTAGTACACGGTATTTGTTGTAGACCAATACACAAAAGCTATACAGGGTGGAGCAAAAGCCTGGATACACCCCTATAAAAGTGAAAAGGTGTGAGGAATCATAATGTCGTTTGGTTTAGGGTGTATATAGGTGGGGGCGCAAGTTCTAAGGGCTATGGTGTCAGTGGTGGCCATCTTGAAATCCACATCTTGGATTTGGGTTACGTTTTTAAACGGAAGGGGGTGATGTTGCATATTAGTTTACACTGCCTTTATTGGGAGGAATGCACCTGTGCAATCTGTTTTGCGATATCTTTATTTTTGTATGAGTTATGACATATTAAATTTTGGAACACTTGTCCGATTCAGCATTACAACATATGCTCAATATGACCTCTATTGAGCTGGATACAAAACCGGAGTCTTTTTCTGCCAGTTCTGTTGAACAGGTCGCAAGGTCTGTGGGTCAACAGAGGCATACGCCTCCTCATACGCCTCATTTCAAATAACCCCCAGAGGTGTGAGACCAGGGGAATGTGGTGGCCGTTTCATAGAACCTCACCTCCCTATTCAGTGACCTGGAAACTGTTAATCTACAAACTGTGATGTTAGGAGAAAGTTGGAATTTATCCTGCTGATTCAACAACGTTGTAAACACATAATCACGCAGCATGTTAAAAAACCTTTTCCCCTGCAAGGTTCCATCAATAAACACTGGACCCACGATTCTTGTGTCCCAAATCCCACTTCAAACAATCAGTTTTCCACCACAGCACCTTTCCTGGGATTCATTCACGACGAGTTTGTATCTGACCAGTAATGTTGATTTTGTTTGTTTACCTCACCCTGCATATAAAAGTTAGCTTCTTTACTGAACCACACATGTCGCATGATGTTTGGACTACCGTTGGAATGATACAGAGCCCATTCTGCAAACTGTAACCGCCGATGAGGGTCATACCCGAGAGAAGATGTTACAATTTAAATTGTGCAGGTGCCATTGGTGTGTGTGAAACAAAGGCAGGATTTAGCGCTGGATGACAGCGAATTTTTCTGATAACCGGGGCTTACTGCGATGTGGACTTTTCACAACCGATTCCACAATTGCTGTTGCAGTCTCCTCGTTGGTGTCTGTTTTTTAACATCCACTGCACGAAACCTGTTGCACGAAATTTGTCGAATGACTTGGACACTGTCATATGTGAAAAGTCGTTTCTGGCAGAATCTCGGCATTGAAATCAGCAGCAATCACTCTGGTACTTCTTCCACCACTCACTAACCCAATTTCAATGCATTCCTTCTGGGTAAGTTTCCTTGTGGATACGTACGGTACACTTATAACAATAAAAAACTGCAATTTTAAATATTAACAGGTCAAACCTTCTACACAAATAACGATATCACAAAGCAGATTGCACAGGTGTCTTCCTCAGAAAACGGCAATGTAAAATGATATGCGATATTATTGCAACATTGGCATCAGTGCTGGATAACTTGGTTTTTTGTGCTACGGAATTCTGACTTAAATTAAATGTAATGTGTTAACTGTAGCGATGTGTAGTAGTTACAAATGACTATCAATATACAGTAGTGACGTCGGTGAGCATATTGTATCAGAAAGTACATGATACGGCAGTATATAACATAATTATAAGTTGCTTTGATTCTTTGTTTACATTGCTGAACAGAGTAGCCATATCAATAAGCCCTGATTTCTGGAGTCGATCAGTGATTCGAGATTTTGATTGTTGTCGTGAGTGTCTGTTGGAATGTACGAAACCGGTACACAGACAGGACATATCAGCTAAATTACAGTGCATGGACTGTCATAATTGGATGCATTCTAGGTGTGTGAAATTGAACTAAGCATATTCTGAGTTTATTAAATATCAAAACAAACACTGGCGCTGCCCGAACTGTTCAAAGAAACGCCGAAGTAGTATGCAGGAGTCAGAAATATCACCTGAGTCTGTCCCATCTATGCGAATGTTTATAAACTGCTGTTCGATATGAAAGAAGAAGTCAGTAATATAAGAAAGTCTTCTCGTGAAATGGAGCGCGATTTAGACAAGTTCTTAGATACCTGTCACGAAAAGTTGGACAGCAATCAAACGCTGCTTACTAATCAACAACAATTAATTGAAAAAGAATGGAGTACAGAAATAAACTGTCATTCTATTATCAAAATGTTAGGGGTCTCAGGACTAATACCCAGCTCTTTTTCAAACACATATTAAGTAGTATCTATGATATTATAGCCTTAACAGAAACATTTTTGAATACTGATGTTAAGACTGTTGAATTATTCGATAACAGGTATAATATTTTTAGGAATGATAGAGACCTTACGTTATCACGTAAATCGGGAGGTGGGGGTCTACTTGTGGCGGTTGAGAAGTTATATAAAACTATTCATGCGGTAAAATGTAATGCACAAGATTGTGAATCGCTCACAATACATATCCGTGATGAAACTCAAAAGTTAACTATAAATGTTGTTTACATAACACCATCTTCCCAAATAAGTGAATATCAAAATTATTTTAATCATTTAGAACAGAACAATTGTTTAGTTGCTTCCGACATCTTTATACTCGGTGACTTTAATATAAAAGAAATTGGTAATTCAAATCATGATCTAGGAGGATAGAGAAAGTGTCAAAGACTCCAACAATTTATTTAGTATTTTAACATGACTTCATATAATACTATACAATATTATAACAAAAAATCTTAGATTTGGTTCTAGCAAATGTTACAGTGGAATTCGAGGAAGATGAGTCTCCCTTAGTACCTGAGGATGTTAATCATCCTAGTTTATCGATATCAGTACCGCCAGTCAAAAAATGCCCATAAGAAACACAAAGACAATATTATAATTATAAGAAAGCTGACTTTTTACAAATTATACTGTACACTGCGTAATTATGACTGGAAAGACCTATATGATTTCGATAGTGTCAACTTAGCATTAATCTTTCTATATGATTCTTTATATAAATGTTTTGATAATTGTATGTCAATATGTACGCAAGTTAGGAAGACTAGGTATCCAGTATGGTTTACCAGCCAAATAATTCAAACCATCAAAATTGAGAAAAAACGTGCTAAAAAACGCGAATTCTCTAGGTATTATGACGAAAGATTCAGAAACTTAAGGTCGGAATCAAAACAGCTTATACATTGAGTTTATGATGAATACATAGAACAACTCCTAATGAATGTCAATGATAATATAAAATGTTTTCGGTCATTTGTAAATACCAAACAACAACATAAGAAATCTAGTATACACTTTGAATAACGAGAACTTTTCCCAAGGCAATATTTCAGACGCTTTTGCAAAACATTTTTCTTCAGTTTACAGTCAAACAAACTTTAGTTATAAAATTGAAGATGTTCTTGAAGATTTTCCGAACATACACCACAAACTTGATATTTTGCATTTTAACTATGTTACTTCAGATGAGGTTAAAAGTGCTATTAAGCATCTCAAACCGAAACAATTTTGTGGAACAGATGGAACTCTTTCTTACATTATTAAAGCATGCGGAGAGGTTCTATCCGAACAAGTTTAATTTATTATTAATTTGTCATCGAAAACTAATATTTTTCCTCAAAAATGGAAAGAAAGAAAAATAACTCCAATATTGAAATCAGGTAATTCGAACGTTATGACAAGTTGTAGACCTACTTCAATAATTAATTCAATGTGTAAGTTATATGAACGCATACTATACGAAAAGTTGTTTGTTGTGAAAATTTCCATTTCTGCAAATCAACATGTTTTTTTCCTTAACAGATCAACAGTAACTAACTTGTTGGAATTCTTACAGGAGATTTACAACTGTTTTGAAAAAGGGGAACAAATGGATATAATTCTTTGGACTTTGCTAAGGCTTTTGACAAAATAGATCGTGAAATATTAATCAAGAAACTTATGACATTGGGATTATCCAAAAATTTAATTATGTTGTTTCTATCTTATTTACATAATAGAAATCAATATGTAGAGTTTCAACACGAAATTTGTCATCAGTTTTTAAATTCATCTGGTGTTCCGCAAGGTTCCAATCTAGATCTTTGTTGTTGTTAATTCTAATCAATTATTTGCCAGTGGTTGTAGAAAATTCCAATTGTTTGTTATTTGCCGATGATGTAAGGATTTATAAATCAGTTACAGTTGAAGAAGATAGCAAAATTTTACAAGACTTGAATAAAATCATAGATTGGAGTGGCTTAAATAAACTACAACTGAACGTAAATAATTGTAAGAGTGTAACCTTTAATAGAAAAAAAAACAAATTACTTAAATATGTATACAAAATTAATAATATCCAAATAGAGAATGTTACATTGATTAGAGATCTCGGTGTAATTTTTGATTATCAATTAACATTTGGTAATCATGTAGTTAGTGTTATAGACTCAGCAAATAGAGCCTTAGGTTTTGTTACCAGAAACAGAAAAATATTTTCACAACCGGAAAGGTTGGAAAAGTTAAACTTCTCTATGAAATACTGAATAATGAACATGTATTATCTATCATATATGTTAAAAAAATAAATATATATATTATTGTTCTTGTGGCTGGATGGCACATTCTTTCTTTATATTTTTTAGTTTTTTCCTTTTATTTTCCCTTTCTTTCCATGTTTTATTTTCTTGTTTGTAAGGCCACATTACCATCAATTATGTATGTCAGGAAGGTATGTTATAGGTATATGCCTGTGTACTTTCATATAAATAAATAAATAAATAAATAAATGATCCCCTTCCCATTTGAAAAACGTAACCCAAATCCAAGACGGTGGAATTGAAGATGGTCGCCGCTGTCGAGATAGCTCTTATAAGTTGCATCCTCACCTATAGAGACGCCATTAAAACGACATTATGATTAATCAAACCGTTCGATTTTTATAGGGTGTATCCAGACTTTTCATTCACCCTGTACATTTAAAATAAAGGAAAACAGCTAACGTTCCAAGAATTTGAATCTGTGATGTGGAAAAAATTACACTACATCACATATATTCTTAATTAAAATTGGATGTGAAGCAGGGTTTTAACTATCAGTGTAAAGCTCACTTGTAGAATTCACTTAGGAAACTGCCATCTGCTCCTGTATCTAAGGATGCTTCATATTTTCATCTTCGTCACTTCTGACACGGAGTCCAGCCTATTTCTCTTTTTAATTCAAACACACTTCGTTACAAAAAAGATGTAAGCTGCTTCGGGGACTTATTCGTCGTTTTCACGAGGCTGTTCTGCGTCACCACTTACCTTGTTGAAACATGTAACCTTTTCCCACCTGTGACGATCTTACGTCCAGAGGACAGTTTACCTCTAACAACTTTATGTCTTTGTTCTAGTTCACATCTACATGTGTATGTTCTTCTGGGGAATAGTTCACCCTCTTACGGAAAAGGTATCACAACCTGAGGAGGAATTGCATAATACGTTGATGTGGAAGTAGATTGCTGAGATTGTATGAACTGCAAAGAGAGTAGAGGGGTCTGGTTTATTGTGCTGGAGTGGCTGCATTCACTCTGAGTTGGAATAGTTGGTCCGATTCGGCGACTGATTCGGGTAGTTGGTCTGGAGAAAAAAAAGTACTGCTAATAATGATAATAAGTTAGTCTTAACTTGCAACTAACTGGAAACAAACAACGAACAATTCATATCACGAAGAAGGATGAGCAAAATTATTTATTCTAGTTCTAACTTCAATTGTTGTCCTGATTTTTGTGTCTTAAATGTCCTGTAATACCAAGTGTTACCCGATTTTACCCCCCCGTGATATTACTGAATAAACATGGGAGTTTACAAATTAGATTGGAAGTGTCAGTAACTCCTGTTTATGCTAAATTGTATCTCTGAAACCAATGCACATTAATGTGTATTTACCTAGGCTATGTGTGTCACTAAGAATTTTTCCGATGATATTAGAAATGTAGCAATAAAGAAAAGTCAAGACTAAAAGCTCAAAACATCTCCAAACACAAAATACTCCTTCTTCCTTTCTACAACTAAGCTTCTGTTGCTCGAAATGACCGTCGAATCTAGTCGTGTTACACTCCGGTAGATAGTAGCAGTTGTCTCGGAAATAACAGGGTTTCCGATTTGAATCACCTACCAGGTATTGTACAACTTTCCCAATGCCTTCGTCAAGATTCTCATTAAGATACTAGCAAGAGGCCAGTACGCAATATGGTTAATGGGACATAGTCGCCGATAATTTTGTTAAAAGTATGTTCGATTTTGAGGCACAAATTACAATTTTTCCTCAAACTATAGATCCTGTCTGATCATTTACTTCTCCAATTCTAATGTGGATGTAACACTGTATGTTATCATATTTGAATAGTCTCCCCACTCTTTTCCCAGTGTCGTCCGTTACGAAATTACAAGACCCAGATTAAACCACTGACTCGATACTAGACGTAAGCGCTCTATTAAGGGACCATCGTTACTCCCTATTGCTTCGCTGTTAGTAGGCTGCGAATATTTAGGCACTATAAACAGGCAGCACGGACACAATAAGAGTATATTTCTGATTTGCATGCCTCGAAGGTATTGGCAATCACGAGATATGCAAGAAAAATATGGTTTATCAGGTAGCCTTCTCCGTAATTTCCTTGTCAAACTCGGGGAGTTTCTTGGTTTGGAACCCGTCACTGAAAGTTGTGAATTTCTTAATTTCTCAATCTCCATTTGTTAAGGTTTTTCTCTCACTGTGCATCTGATGCTTCAAAAGATGGAAAAGAAGAGTTCTCCACCTTAATTCGACAACAGCGGGTCTGATGCTTACAGTTTTTACTGAGAACTTATGACACGCATTATGCTTCAGAAAGTCACAATTTTTCTTAGAATATTGATATTGTCCTATGATTTGTTTCTCCAATTTTAAGCTTTGATATGTGAATATATCCCTCTCTGTCCTCATATTTGAACATATCTCTCTCTGAATGTCGTCCATCACGAATTCACATGGTCTGAGACTCTTGAAAGCAGTTGTAAGCCCCTTCCAATGGCCACCGTGAATCTCTATATGTTTGTTTTAGTAGGTTGCAGATGCCTAGGCACTTCAAACAAGAAACTTAGAAATAGAAGTCATTAAAGCAGTCGCTTTCGCTCTGGAAATTCGATTTCCAAGATGCTTCTCAAGATGCGCGATCAATCACAGGAAAAGTGTATGAGATTCTGCAGACGGTTGAGGAAAAACGTCCTGTAAACAACCATGACATTGCTCAAATTATATAAAATCCCATCTCCAGTGTTAAATTATTCGGACGAAGCTCACAAAGAACGGACATGAACGTGTCATCCGGATATTCGAATCAAACCTAGTCCATTCGATAAACATAACAATGATGCGTTCATGCACAAACAATAAGGTGCCATTGCAAGACATATTTTTCATTTGGATAATTTATAGATTAACTGAATAATTATCTTTCTTATAACAGAGAATTGTTTTCTCTTGGTTGGTTTCTCTTGGAATCAATAAGTGTAAAGAAACGACCACTAGAGGGTTTCGCCCTCTCTCTTGGCCAGGGGTGTATGAGAATCAATTATTCTTTATTAAACTCAAAGCTGGTCAAGGAGCTGGGAAACTAACATTGTTGTTTTACACTAACAAAAAAATTAAAAAATGAAGTTATTAATCAACAATAACATTGTATATAACAACAATAACATTGTATATAACAACAATAACAACAATAATGTATCAATAATAACACACTAGTAATGAAAGGTGCACATAGAAAAAGATAACGAACAGGTACGGGAAAGAACTCTGAAACTAATGAATTACGAAGAAAATGCAACAATGAATAAAAGATGATGAGTCAGGTGCTCGTAATGCCACAACACAACATATATATGTTAGTACAAACAAATGTAGATTAATCTTCTGTCCTGGGGCGTCTCAGAACTGATGAGAAACATGGGATAAGCCCAGGTTAGTGTTGTAGAGAGACAAGTGCTATGATGAAAAAAAAGAAGATGTTGGCGGATGAGTTGGTGACGGAAGAAGGTGGCATGGTGATGACCTGCTGGAAGAGTGCGGATGTATATGGAAAGCAAAACTCTGAGAGGTGTATAGCAGTACTTAGATTGAGATTCTTGTTGTAAATCAGTAAATATGGTGTCAAGAAAGATATCCTTACGATCATGGGGAGTGGTAGTTATGAACTTATGACGCAATTGAGCTATGTGGTGAACAAGCGGAGGAAAGGTAATTTTATCATACAAGTCAGTATTATGATACGGAAGTTTGATTCTAAATACAAGACAAATGGCATGTCTCTCTAGAATTTAAAGTCTATCGTAAAATTTCGGAGGCGCTGAACACCAGGCTATGTGTCCAAATGAAAGTATACTCGGCGTAAATGCTTTGTATGTTTTAACCAATAATTTTGAATTTAAACCCCAGGTCTGGCCAACCAGACGACGAAGAAGTTGTAAGCGGTTCTTTGCTTTGATAACAAGTTTCTGAAATTGGGGTGTCTATCGCAACTTATCGTCAAAAATGATTCCTAACTGTTACAGTTTTAGGTGGTTGAAGAAAGTGATCTCCCACACGTATCTGTAGTAAATTTGGATTTCGTCTAACTTTGCTGCGGCATTTAGGATGTAAAATAACAAGTGTTTGTGTTTTGTCTTCATTAACTGAAAGTTTCCATTTACTACACCAATTCAGAAAGCTAGTAATTGTAGTCTGTAAGTTTGCATTAATCTGCTGTATCGTGTTTCCCAGTGTAAGAAAAGCTGTATCATCAGCATATTGAGAGATATAAGTGTTCGGCGATTTAGACGGTAAATCGGAAGCATAGAGTAGGTATGAAAGAGGAGATAGACTAGAGCCTTGTGACACTCCTCGGTATGGCAAGATTGGATGTGATAATGAGTGGTTTATGCTGAGATAGGTTGAGTATAAAAGAGAATATGACTCGGAGAACTGTAACAGGAAGACCCAGTTTAAGAAGTTTATAAAATAATCCATAATGCCAAATCCGATCAAAAGCGTCCTCCAAATCCATTAAAACGAGACAGAACGGAAGAGACTTATTATAGTCGGTGGTAATAATGGTAGTTAGACAAAGTAGTTGATCATTTATGCTATAATGAGGTCGAAATCAAGTATGATGGAGATATAGAAGTTAAAGATACATAAAAATGGATGTAAACGAGTTAAGAGTATTTTTTCAAAGACTTTACCCAACCATGAAGTTAACTGGAATATACGATAGGACTGTACAGAATGCGGTCGTTTGCTGGGTTTCAGAAATATAGGGACTTTAGATACCGTCCAATCGAGAGGATAGAAACCAGTTCGAAGGATAAATGTATATATAGAAGCTAGAAATATGAAAAAATTGAGCGAACATTCCTTAAGTAATCTGTAAGTTATTTGGTCAAAGCCTGGGGCAGTACTACATTTACGCTTGATGATGGACAGTATGTCCGCGTGGTGATTTCACGAGTGAAAGGATTATCAGCTTTTAAAAGTGTGCTGGATGGAAGATTGAAGTAATTAGAAACTCGAGTACTGAGTTGATGTGTGCAAGGCGGAGCCGTAAATACTAACTTAAGATGTGTGGCTAAAGCGTCTGCTTTATCTTGGTCTGTATCTAGAGGTTGATTATCCTGTATGACAGGATAAGATGAATTAACTGTCTGTCCAGTTGGAAGATGATTTTTTTTTCAATATTTCGTGGGATGTATCTCTGTATTCAATTGATTGCATGCTTTGCTCCAGGTAAGCCGTTTATGAGCAACAGTATAGTTATGAATTGTCTTTTGCCATCTTCTTGCTTGAGACAAATACTCTGGATTTTCTGTTTATTCGTATTTTCGAAAGTAAGTGCGAGACGTTTTGACGAGAGCCAAGTACTGCAGAGGTAGCACAGTTTGGTATGTTTTGTCTTGATATATAGGTATGTTTTTGTTAGCGCTATTGGTGATACCTGTGCTAATGCTATGGACTGTATTATTAAGGTCGGTCTCTGATGTCGGTGGTACAAAGGAGGAAAGAGCAACATCTATATCAGTACGAAACTGATCCCATTTCGCCTTGTCGTATAACATGATAGTTCTCATAGTTGATTCAGACAGTTGTCGTCGCTCATGGTTGATAATGACTTTCACCGGAAGATGGTCACTCCCGATACAAACTAGTACATGTATATTATATTTATCGACCATAGAGAAAGTGCTAATAACAACATCGGGTGTAGTCTGACTGCCCTGTCGTGTATGTTTAGGCAATTGATGTACATGCCCATGTAAATTAAGAGTTATACATAGCACGTCCAGAAAGTAAGTCCCGTTTCAATTTATCTCCACTGCAGTGCTGCGATCGCAGTTCCGTACATGCGCGGTAGACGCTCTGTATCAAGGAGAAGAAACGTGCGCCATTTGGAGATCGCTGTCAGTCACGTACGTTTTGTTGTGCTTGTTTACAATGTCGGTGTTGATTGAAATTCCCGCCGCTTGTGAAATCAGAGCGGTGATTCTGAATGCGAGGAAACTGAAACCAAGTGAAATTTATCGGCAAGTTTGCGATGTTTACTCGCTCTCGGTATGGAATATGGTATGCTAGGTGGTCGACACTTCAACAATGATGACGAGCTGAAAGAAACTGTTTCCAACTGGTTGAAGACACAGGCGGCAAACTTCTATGAAGAAGGTATACAAAACCTTGTGCCACGCTATGACAAATGCCTGCAAAATTTCGGCAGTCATGTGGAAAAGTAGTTTAAGAGTTGTAGAATTTTGTGCAATAAATAATTTTTCTGTATCTGTACACAATTTAATTTTGTTAACAAACGGAACTTACTTTCTGGACGTGCCTAGTATGATCGAAAAACTGAACTTTATCACGGGCAGAGCGACAGTGATTATTATGGTCGGCTAGTATGACAAGATGTTTAAAGTGGGAAACAAATATGTGAAGGCGGCAAGAGGAATTATATGACCAGGTCGTACGTATATTGTAGCTACTGTTAATATAAGGTGAGGAAAGTAAACTGCTGTTACTAGGTCTTCCTGTAACTGCATATGCTGCGGAACAGAGTTGCATCTATAAGTGAGTTTATTACGAACTCCAATTACAGCGCTACGTTGGGCTTGTGCTTTATTGTCTGCATAATCGCAGCAAAGAAATTGATAACGAGGAAATCGAGCATAACTAGCAGATTTAAGTGCAGTCTGATTTAGTACAAATAAATCGATATTTTCCTCAAGCAGTAACTGCTCAAATAGTATTCGGTGGTGCGCTAAAGAGCAAATGTTCAGAAAAATAAGTGTAAGAGACATATTCAGACACAACATTACGAAGTTAAACTGCAGTGTCTCGGGGAGCAATATGGAAATGAACGTACGGTCCAGAATATGTAACAAAGAGGTTAACTTGAAATATGTCGGAGGCTGCTGTAAGAACATGATCTACTATAAGTTTACGTTGGAATAGGAAAATATTTTGTAATATGAGCGTTATGTAGCCGAGGAAGTTTTCCACAACAAGAGGAGAGGTGATAGACTGTGACAAAGACACGTTAGAATGTATGGTACGAAGCGATACCGTCATCTCCGGGTGGTCAGGAGTTGGAGTCGGTTTGCCTTTACATTTGTAACTATACGTTGGGTGCTTGTCGCTGGAACAGGTCGATCATAGAGGTGGTTTTCTTTATTAGGATGCTCTTTAGTATCATGGTTGCCAGCAGAGTGGCCGCATTTTACGACATATGGACACTTAGCCGTTATATGTTGGTTGTACACCTCGCAACTTTGACATCTAATTGGAAGAGGGAGGCTTGTTCGGGATGGTTCCACCCTATGGCGTTTCTTAAATATGTATGCGCAATCTTGTAACAAGGCATTGATGGATTATTGAGAAGTGGTCAAAACTCTCACCATATACGTTGGGCCATTATTATTTCTGATAAGAATGCATTTTGTCATTTCAATTCCCTCTGCTTTTACCTCCTCAAGCACCTCATCATCAGTTATTTCAGGTAAAAGTCCACGAATAGCTACGGGCATCATTGGTGTTCTCGAGGGTGGAGGAGTTTGCTAGATTGTGTTAGGAAGCTTAGACAGTTATGTAGCTTTGCCAAAGATCTCATAACTGTTCTTATTACGAAGAGTAATGCTAAAATTTTCGTCCTGAGATTTCATAATAACTCCGCACATGGTGAAAACTATCTGCTAGATACTGACTGGCCCTTAGAAGACACTTGATAATCTGATTAAAGATATGGCGGGTGTTACTGTACTTTGGGTCGAAGTTAATAAGAAGAGAAGAATGCAATTTAGGACGAGCAAGGTTAGTTGCTTATGGCTGTTGTAATCGAACAGTACAGTAGATGTCCTAGGATCCCCGGTGTCCGTATGCTTTGGTTCCGATTCTTCCTGCTTGCGAATGTAGGTAGGCGAGCGAGATTTGGAACACTCATCAGCCGACCTAAACTACCCTCCAAGAGCTGACGGATACGTCGATTGGTTCGAGGATCGCTCTTGGCATCAGCCACTGGTTTAGGTTGTGAGGCCTTGAACTAATCCCGGTAGCTTACGCATGGTGCGATAAAAAATATGCACCACATAAGGTGAGCTAAAGAGTACGCCGTTCAGATAGTGCTGTAGGTAGCCCATGCAAAGCTACAAAAGAGTTAGTCAAAGTGTGAACACAAATAATGACCTTCAAAATTTAAGATAAACCCTTCGGAAGATGAACATCCATTGTCAATCTCCTGAGTAGAGTATCTGCACTGATCTCAGAAGTACGTTTGCAATATTTGATCAATGCATAGTACAGTAACTAACTAAAAGAGGAGTTAGGTTCGTTGTAAGTATATAATGTAACGGATGTTGATTTGTTCACAAATAAAATGAAAAAATATCAATCTATGACCTGCAAAATAATTTCTATACGAGATTGTATGGGACATTATAGAATTTAATTTGTTATAGAATTTAATTTGTAGTTAAAATAAATGTCAATTATATGGACTAAATTTGTAACTAATTTTCTTTCCTCATACCTATATCAGCGTAATTGGTGAATTGCTAGTAGTTCTAGGGTGGTAGGAACAAAATTATACAAAATTCTGAATAAGCGAACTCAATAACGTGTAGTACAGGTGAAATTTTCAAAACAATACCGATGCGGACTAGTGTTATTAGCGAATTACAAATTATTTCATATAGAGGTGAGTTACACTCATGGGTAAAGATGCACTTTAGGAGGTCTTAACCGTCATATGACGTATATTGTGAAAACATATTCCGTATATTGTGAAAACATATTCCGTATAAACGACGGTGGAGGATCTAGCTCGGGGACAAGGGGGCCTAAGCCAACAGTTGTTTAGTGAAACATAGTTTAAGGTTTCATTTATAATTATTTGGAAGTTTATAGTAATCTCATGATATACTTGTCATAGTCTGGATTCTAGCTGGCATACCCCCAGTTTTCACTTTCTAGATTGGTGTCTAATAAACGACTGTCCAAATATTACGAACCAAAACGTCAAAGCTGACCACTAAAAAGCACAAATTGTATCGAACCGAGTCAGTATCGTAAAAAAATGAAATGAAATTGAGTTTAGTTTTACGTCCCACGGTTATGCCGGTTAGGCTAAAGGAGACGGTGATGATGAGAGATCAGTGAAATGGTGGAATGAAGAAAGTGGGAGGAAACGGGAGAACCCCGAGAAAACCCACACACACGGTGTTTGTCCACCACAAAGTTCACTTGGCGGGAGCAGGGTTAGAACCCAGGACCCCAAGCACCAGAGGTGAACGCTCTACCACTGAGCCTCCGCGGCCCCAGAGTCAGGATCGTCTCATGCTAGTGGGTATGGTAAGTAACGCGCCGTAAGGGAGAAGACGCATCATCATCGGTGTTTATACGGTTAAGCACACTGTATTCCTTATGTTATTAATATCTAATAATGTAACCAGATATTTTTACGTGTCAGGCAGCTTTCTCATTATGTATCATTACTTAATACACTGCATTGAGATACAAAGGTGGTTGAAAGTGTACACTTCGAATTAAGTTGCTTTTTCAATATTATTAGGGATATCAGCGGTAATATTCCCATATACTGAGATTATGAATATCTTCTTCATTATTTCCCCTGTAAATTTTACAAATGTATGGATATGTAATCTGGGATAACACATAGTATTCAGATGAAAAATATACTAATTCACCATCCTTAACTTTATTTCATTCCAATGCAATACTTAAATGGCATTTTGCTACGAATTTAAAAGGTCCCACTAATTAAGTTGCGTTACATTTATTATCAAATCACACAGCTTAACTTTTATTATTTGAATTATACAATCCTAATTTTCAATTTCACATCAGTAAGTAAATGTAATCCTGTTATCCATCTCCAAATGAAACTACAAATAAATAAATACTCATGACCCAAGAGATAGGCTTTACCTTTTGAGACCCCCCCCCCATCTTCAGATGGGAATGAAATGAAACTTTAAAAGTAAGTTAAGATCAGATGTTCTCCTATTTTTGACGGAGCATAAATTTGTAAAATCATATCACTTTATAGTAATCATATTGTATAAGTAACCAAAATATATTGAGATCGTATCTCTCACATGACTAATAGTGAAATATGGAATTCAAAGTATGCTCCTTGCCATCTAGTACTTCGTTGAGAAGACATGATGAAGTGAAGCCAATGCAAAGGCACTGTACAAAGTGGTTATAGACATTTCGCAAAGCTGTCCAACATGCAAGGCATGTTATTTTATGCCATATGAAGTGTTTTTCCACTAGCGACGTTTATGTATACAGCCTCTGTCGCTGACGTACCTGCTATCTAGGGACGCCCTACCGTCCTACCGCATCTTCTCCTCTGCTGCCCCTGCTCTGATTTGGTTAGACAGCATTCGTCCTTGTCAGTGGCCATCTAGCACAAGTTGGTTGGTGCTTTATGTTAGTTCGTGTTTTACAGTTAGCCGTCTTAAAATAAATCTGCGCTAAGTATGGGAATTTCTCTCTCCTAAGGAACTATTTATCAGATAATAAAAGTACACTTCGTAGCAAGAGAAGTTAATAGTTCCTAAATATAAGTGTGGCGCCCCAAAATAGAAAAGTAATAAAGTTTATTGTATAAATCGAATTTGTTAAAAGTATTGTGTTGAAAATATCTGAAATATTGTATCGCTGATCTTAAAGATTCTAGAAATATATCCTTCATACGTGGCTACGATGTAAGATGATATTATTATTATTATTATTATTATTATTATTATTATTATTATTATTATTATTATTATTATTATTATTATTATTATTATTATTATTATTATTATTACTAAACCGCCCATTTCTATTTTCCTTATATGTTTTTGAAGGGTTAGATTAGTTCTTACTAAAAATAAAACTTTGTTCTTCAATGCAAAAAAAATATTTCTGCATTGGCAAAAGATAGCAATGTCACATGCATACCACATAAAGGAGTTTGGTTGATGTAGTTTGATAATTTTTCAACTTAATGTTGAAACCAGAAGTGACTGCAGATTTTTGTCCTTCCCGGTTTTAGTAATGTAATAAAAGTGGAGATGGGATCGGGATCTAAACTTTTGGCGTTTTATTGTTTGCATCAAACAACCTTTGGCTACGTATTACCGTTTTCACTTTTTCGACATCAGATTTAAAACCTAAAAGTGTTTGATTTCTTCCAGTTCTGGTTTTAAGGGCAGCGGTGCCTCAGTTGTAGACTGTTCACTTATGGTGCGTGAGTTCCCTGGTTCAATCCCAGCTCGCTCCAAGTAGGCTTTGTGGTGACAAGCAAAATATGTTGTTTTCTCTCGTTTCTTTCCACTTTCTCCATTCCACCATTTCATTCATTTCTCATCATCACCGTCTCCTTTCGCATACACGACATAATCGTAGGACGTAAAATTCTAAGATTTCAATTCACTTCATTTTTTTCTAGTTTGGCTAGACATCTAAGAGAGAAAATGGGATAACTAATCTTCGAACACTAAATATATTTAAATAGGAAACACTTAACGCTTTTTCTTATCAGTTTGATCTATGTAAAAGAATATTGAAACCGGAACACGTTGTGGATTTGTTTTAGTTTATTTGTAATAGATTGTTAAGGATGCAGATGAAGTGTAATATTAATTGAGATACTTAATCGATACTAATTGTAATACTAATTGATATACTTAATTGTTTGGAGGAAACTGCTTCTCCTTTATCTATTTCCCTTTTTGCTATATAGTAGAAAACATTAAAACTAGAAATGGTTAATTTCTACCACATACGGTGAACGGCTCATCTCAACGAACACGAATCCTAATAGCAGACCCTGATTATGTTTAAGACTACGTTTATTTTTATGTTTAAACGAGTGCTGCAACTACATCCAGTAATATTAATCATAATGACAGAGACCTCATACCTCTTAACATAGTAAAGGACACTTACCACCTGTATCGACCCTAACTTCTCGTATGGTTAACAATTCGTTGCAGTAATTTGACAACCACTAACAGTTTTCTCAACAGCAGCCTTTAGAAACTACTTAAATGACTTATAGAATATAGTGAAGATTTCTAAAATTATGCCTAAATTTATAGCTTAACGTCCTAGCCTAAATGTTTATGTGTTGAAAATAATAATAAATTTGTAATAAATTATGTAAATGAGATATTTAATACAAAGTCCCCCTTTTAGCAGCTATTAGGGAAGATGTCTTCACAAATGCTAATAAGAACATTCTTCATGAAAATAAAATTAATACTTATTACCAAGTGCGCCGATCCTGGGGGGCCAGGGGGCTCGCCACCGCCAAAGCTCATGTGGGCACCCTCATTGCATTTGAGAGTATATAATATTTTGCATAATTTGAATACAATTTGTCTTAAAATCCTCATATATATGCCGTCTGCATCTCAATGGGCCCCACAAATTTACAGAGAAATCGGCGCCCTTGCTTATTACTCGTTTGAAAGTCAAATAGCACTGATTGTAAACCTGCCAGCTTATAATTTAGAAGATATATTTTACGTTAGGATTGTTACACATAAAAGTCTTATTGTTTACTGAATTACACTGATAAATTCATATGAAATAATTTCCAATATACACGTAAATTATTTAAGTATATGCTAAGGTAATATTGTCTAGTTATCATTTCAATTTTTATTCGCAGTAAGTTATAAATGAGCATCTTAAAAGAAAAAAAAGCTTGCAATGATTCTCCAGTGGAAACTGACCTGGATTAATTTCCAGCGTTTTCAGTAGCTATCGCTATAATCGATTTTAAGTGTTATATAGCTATCAAATATTAAATAAAATAATTTCGCATTTTCAAGTTGTGCTTAGAATTTTACACGTATAATTTGTGAAATACGCAAATGTTATTTTCTTTATATTGGATGTCAATTACATTCCAGGTCGAAAATTGGATAATAGTCTCGCATGCTTTTTCCACTTATTATAACATAGCATACATCACTACTTTAATATTGGCCAATACATAAATAGATATTTCTTGTAGTTCATATTATCAACATTTCACGTTTCAATATAGATAATGATTGTTTATGCGCATTGTCATCTCTTCTGGGCCTCTAAGCATACATTTATATCAATAGGAGTTAATAAAATTTAAGTATTCAAGGGAATTATTTTCAACACTAGCATAGAAGAAGCCTAAATAAATTAAAAATATATACTAAACTGTATTCCTTGCATCGATATTTATCCGTAGTGACTGCATATGAAAAAATTAATACTATACTACGAAAGAAAACGGGTTTGAAGAATGTTGTCATTACTATAAATTTGAGGTCATCGACCTCTGAGGAAGTGAAATATCCCATGTATGTGAAAACAGATATAAGAAAGGAGATAAGTACGTAGGGAGGAGAGCCAAAAGGAAGAATATTCATTCTTTGCCTGGAAATGTTTAAAGAACCCAATTCCAGCAGAATTTCTTCTGTTTGGAAAAGATTCATGCTAAAATAACAAAATAAGTTGAAAAAATGAATAAAGGACAATTTGCATGCATGATAATACTCGAAATGGCATTTCGTTTCATTTACAGGAACGTCAAGATAAAAAAACTAATATTAAATCAAGCTGCATTAGCAGTACATGAAAACTATCGAGTAGTGCCAACTTAACTCGTGAAATTTGCGCTAATAGTGCATACTTCCGTCGATAAAATTGCTATAATTATAAAGGTTCAGATCATCTTAACCTCATTGTTTCACAAAAACCAATTGACACGTTCACGTTAAATCCTAGTACAGCCACTTACGTATGTATCTCCCACGCTAAGTACTCTAATTCCATCACTTGGGGTCCAGGTCATTTGCAGGTGTGAGAGCGTTTAGACAAGTGCAACCCAACATACACGTACCTTTTCTCGGAACTGACAGCAGTTGGTAGACCTGATCCAGGTGTTAATTCGTTAAAATCGTTGCATGCAAGACTATACAAAATACTAATACTCGTATAAGACGACGTTCCTTATGAGTGTCATAATAACTTACTCGAGATTTCCTTCTTTAAGTCAAAATCAAGTTATACAGACCTTCGTCAATGAGGAAAATTTCACGAAACGATCAAGTTGAGACTACCTCATCGCTTTTAACTCCTCCCGATTTACATTACTACTATTCTTCCCGATCATAACCTCTAATTTCCAAAGAAGAAAAACCGGCAGTATTTACGCCGATTCCAAGAGTTTCAGTATTCGCGCGCTACCCTAGCCAAATGTTTGAAGTTGGTCATGTAAAATATACAGAAAAAATTGAGCAAGGGAATAGAACCTAACCAACCCCTGCCTGGCTTCTGACCCTTCATACTACTATTACTGCTATTATTATTATTATTATTATTATTATTATTATTATTATTATTATTATTATTATTATTATTATTATTACTTTTACTATGGATCCTTATAGTAAACTGCAAGCTTATTTTAATGAAAGAAGCGCTATGAAAATTTAAAAAAATCTTGGGCACGGTTTGAAACTATGGCGAAAACTATTTTCATTACTATAGTGTTGCCCTAGTACGCTGGGCTACGAGGGCCGATAGCAGTTGGCCTTTACCTCTATATGTAGGTCATGACTCCGGCTATCAGTTTTTTCTTAAATGGAAGATTTTGTTTACGTAATTGATTTTGAAATTCTGTTATTCCTTTATTGTTATTATTATTATTATTATTATTATTATTATTATTATTATTATTATTATTATTATTATTATTATTATTATTGCCAAGTCGAGACTTGGCAACATATTTCACATTTTATGAATTTTCAGAGCGGATTTCAAGGCTTTTTGTTGAATAATCAGAACACTTCACTTTAGGAGGTTTGCGAGAGGGAAATATTATCCGGTTGCTTTTCCTTTATTTACTTCCACGCTACATCAAGCCTCAACACTACATTTTACCTTCCTATATCTACGGGAAGTACCCTAAAGGATTTGATTATCAAAAGAGAGTAAGTGAATACGTGATCAGATTAATGGGCTTTGCGTATTTACATCATTTAAAATATCAGGTTGTAGGAAAAGTCATGACGTATTTCGAAAAAAAAAAGACAAATGCTGATTTGCGGATATAGTAGAGTTATTCGGATCATGCAATACTTATGTCATGATAACTAAGATGATAAGCGTTTTGCGTATTAATATTGCACTTTGTTTGGTTTTACAGATTTGATCAAAAATGGTGTGGATCAATAAAAACTTGACCCAGAAGCCACTGACCCACCATCTACCGTGCTCCACTCTGATAAATATTCCACACCGAACGTCACCCACTCTGACCCATTACCCACCATGACCTACTCCGACCCACCATCCATCATGAACAACTGATCCACCAAAACACATTCTCATCAACTCTGACACATGGTCCGTGGTGCCTTCTTTACCTACTAAAGAGTTTATACTTGTCTACGTTATCAAATTCTGACTAATCGGAGTTTGGATATCTACGGTCAATCGCTCAAGCACCGCTGTGTTATAATAACGATGAATCTGATCTTTACGATATAAAATGGTAAAGTATTCGTCATGGGCAAAATTACAAGGAATTTTAATTAAATTATCATCGTCTACTTACTTCCTTGTTGAATTATCAATACTTTTCAGAGGAAAAACGGATCTAATGTGAAAGTCCAAAATCAAGGTACTTAGACTAATATACAAAAGCTCACATTACAAATTTTATGTCTGATTTTCTCACAAAGATATAGGTTGATTGCCCTGTGCTCTAAGCGCTCCATATAATAAACAAACCTTAGAAATTATTACAAAGTGCATGGTAAACATATATAGATATATAATGCGAAGCACTGTATTTTTATTGAGTTGAGTTGATTTTCAGTTTAACTTCCGTTTCAGCAGCGAGGCTATATGAGACGTGGACCTACCCTCAACTCGTAAACGTCGTCAACACCTAGTGGATCACTTGCGGGTAAACGTCTATCGTCAATATAACGACGAGCGGAAGGATTCCCGCTAGTGTCCCACTGGCAGCAGGGTTTCGTCTAGACAAAAGAGATATCTCGAGTCGGGGTCTTGAATTTACCACTCGTACTTCCTTTTGGTCCGAGCTCCTTCGATTCGTAGGGGAAATCGCGAAGGGACCAACACGAAATTTCGACTTTTTTAGTGTTTGTAGACTCACCTTAATGTAAACACACTTATAGGCTTTTTAAAATATTTTGGAGGAGTAACTTTGTGGTTCATTGGCGTTTTGGGGCGTCTCTGCCAGTGGTGGGACACTGAAGGTATAATTTTCAAAACGGAAGAGGGACCGCCGCGGATCGTCGCTGCGAGGCCGTCAATTTTTGGCGAGATGTCGCTAGTTATTCATCGGTGGTCCACCGACACTTACAGCTTGGGGTGCGGAATAACGTGAATCCGAACCATATGAGCTCCCACTGGAAATAGAACCCGGCTGTATTTCTTCTTTTTCAAATTTTTTCTCAACTAATATCGATCGTTTTCGATTATATTTACCAGCTAACCCACTACATGTTTACCATATGTAGAATGTGCACCCCTTCCTATAAAGGAGAATGTTAAAAAGTGCTAGGAGACGTTCTGTTCATTTTCAATAAAGAGTTAATATACTGAGTTTCAGCTCCATAAATTTAGCGGCTTGTGAGATATTCACCTTTTTGCATATATTTGGATCCCCACTATCCCTTAGGATCTTATTATAATGAACATCACAATTTCGATTAAGGCCTAAGTATATACCTAAAGTAATTTCTTTGACTGCAATTTGAATGTGATGATTATTTACGCATAGTTACATTCAATTGTTTATATAATATTTTATATATTACAGTGATTCAAAAATGTATTGTTTCCAATAGTTAGCTCCTCTAAAATAACAGGCTGTGTGTCCCCAAAGCCAAGTAGTAGTATACGTACTACTGCTATTATTACAATTACAAATATGAATGTCCAAAAATGCCTCAAGTTCTTTTTTTACTTAGAGATACTCATCTCAGGTAAGTACACAGATACAAATGAAAAAGGGAAATGGAAGCTTGAAAGCAAAATGTAGACAAATTAAACACGGCTCAGAAGCATATTTCTAAATTACTCTTGACCCTACTCGTAGGAGCTAATACGCGGTTCTTGCAAGTCGGAGTTATCCGTTACTCGCTACGTAGCGAAATATAGGAAAGTGAAACAGTTTATTATTGGCGGTCTTCGTGACCGAAATTACTTGTGCAATGGGCTACTAATTATGATTCGTTTTGGTATGGGTTCAAACCCGAACCAAGAAATATTTTTTTTTTTATTTTTACATTTTATTTTTAAAGATTTCGAAACAATTTTTCTCATTAAAATATGAGGAAAATAATACTCAAAAATGATTACGTTAAGTGTTCAGTTTTGTTATATGAATCCACAGTATATGTAGTAATAGTAGGAGGAGAAGAAGGGGGAGTGGGTTAGAAGCCCCGTAGAGCTGGTTTTGTTCCACCTTAATTGCTAAGATATAAATTTAATCTCAACTGCTTCTTCAATTTCTTCTTCTTCAATTCCAATAAAGTGACAATTTTCTTTTCTTACTACGATAATACACAATATATACACCAGAATGTTTAAACAATCGTAAGTTCCAAATAATCGAAACGTGTTTTTAATGTCTATGGTTAGGGCCCAGCGTGAAAAATATGCTGTTTAGAAGATGCTGTCTACAATGCAGTGAGCTGAATGGCTCGGTGGATCAGAGTTAGTGATAGTGAGTGGTGGGTCACCAAGGGTGGTGGGTCGCAGTGATTCACCCACTCAGAAAATTCTATCCATTTGAAACACGGACCCACTCCAACTCTGGATTTGACACCACATAGAAAAAGGAATACCAAAAATTGCATGTTCACCATATTTTCTTGTTTTACTTCAGGCAAGGAAAGAACGCGCGAATAGTGTTTGTGATTTTTATTGTCCTTAATGTTTCTATGTCTTTGTCCCTGTTCTTAAAGAGTTAATGGAAAAACTGTAAAAGTAAGTAAAACGCATGAAAATAGGAAACAAGGTACTGAAGAAGATTCGTTAAATTAGTTAACCTAAAGATGCCGTGCCGTGAAAAATCAGGACCAGAGGAGAGAGCTAACGGCATCGCCTCCGTACATATGAGTTGCCAATTTAAAGTTGATTTCTCTGGACTATTCTTTCTGCAAAATACTTTACTATTTTATCATGACTGAGATCAGAAAGTTTCAGCATTATTACACTGGAATCCTAAAAGTATATAATTACGGATTTCACTGTAGCTCCATTTTTCTTCTTCCAGAACAGTGATGTCTTACAATAGTGGCTTAGCCGTTAGTTTCATAATGTTGATGACGCGAGTTCGATTCCGGCTGTGGCAATTTAGGAAATTTTTATAATCTACAAAACTGATACTTCTGATGTATACTAACATGAAAAATGTTCAATTTCTCTGTGTCTCAGAGTTGAGACGACTTCCCTTACAGGTGAAATGCTAACACAAAATTACGTCGTCCGTATCAACCTTCGTAACTGTCTGGCGCGTAACGTGTTTGAAAAAAAATTGTTAAACACATAGGGGCTAAACCAGGCCCGTGCTGGCCCACCGGCACACCGGGACGTGTCCCGGTGCGCCCTCCTAAATATCACAGTATAAATAAAGGTACAAATTTTTAGTAATAAAATCTTATAGTTTTATTGGTAAAGAGCCCATGAAAGGTGCAGTGCGCCCTTTACATTAGGCACCCTTTCGAGACCACATCAAAGATGAACGATTTTATTTACTCTTCTGCATAACACAGTTCTGTACAATAAATACACAGTTACTGTTGGCGAATAACCCGTGAAAGGTACAGTGCGCCCTTTACACAAGGCGCCCTACGAAACATCACATTATAGGTAAGTGGTTTTAGTTATCCTGTATACCAGCTTTGTTTAATAAATTCAAATAATGACTGGTAGTACAGAAACTGTGAAGAATACGAGGCGCCCTTTACATAAGATGCCCTGCGAAATATCACACTATTTTTTTTAATTTTATTTTTCTGTATTTCAGTTTTGTATTATAAATTCATACAGTTGCTATTGGCAGAGAACCGGTAAAGAGTATAATCACTTACAAAAATATTATAAAGTTATATAGCTATAAAACGAAACAATGTGATACATCAAGAATAGTTCGGATAGTCAAACGTACGATGCATTTATGTAATACTACACTGACACTAGTCTCTAATTTACGATTTTCTCGACATCGAAGCTTTCACAGTCCTAATATGCATCCATGTATCCGAGCATATTGATTGTTCCTGTGTGTTTTAAAGCAGTGTTCGGATAATCAGTACCTGTTGTATTTCTAAAATATAGCTGTATTAATTTCCGTAAAATGTGGTCTTCCTGTCACTACGGTACGGCGCGTCCTCAGGTTATGGATCGAGGAGAAGGCCTCTGGGATATAGAGGTTAGCTGCGAATATACTAAGTAAGCAGTCGCGGACAGACAAGGGGTGATAATCCAGCTTGAGAATTTGGTGTGAAGCTAACAACCTCATCCTGTAAAAAAAAAAAAAAAAGTTCAGATAATTCGCAGAATCCTCGGGTCAGAACTGGTAACTTGGCACGAACTAAGCAAAGTAAAATCGACATGGATTTAGAACATGGAATATAAGAAGTCTCTATAGAGCAGGCGCGTTAAAATTAGTAAAAAAAATTAGTTTAGAAATAGAGGTTGGACCTAGTGGGATATCAGGAAGTTAGATGAGAAGGATATGAAGGAGTCAAGTCAGAAAATTTTACGTTCTTTTACGGGGAACAAATTAAAAATTACCAACTAGAAACAGGGCTTTCCGTTCACAAACTAATACGTAATATCAGCAGTTACATAGGTTGAATTTGTTATGATAGAGTTTCTTTTACTTGTCTTAAGGGTTAGTGGTGTAATATTATTGTTTTAAATGCACATGCCCCAACAGAAAATAAGGCTGGTGATTAAAAAAAATACAGTTTTTACGAAAGAATAGAACGTGTATTTGATCATCTCCTGCAATACCATGTGAAGATTCTGTTGGGCAGTTTCAATGCGAAGGTAGAACCAGAGGGTATTTTCAAACCGATTATAGGAAATAAATATTTACATAAGGAAGGTTGTGATAATGGCGTTAGACTCGTGAACTGTGCGATATCCAGAAACCTTATTGTGAAGATTACAAAATTCCCACATCGCGACATTCATAAATATACTTGGAATTCATCAGATGGGAAAACACACATTCAAACTGATCATGTTTTAGTAGACAGAAAAGAACAGTCTAGCACAACTGATGTTCGGTCGTTCAGAGGAGTTGATTGTGATAGTAAGAGAGATATACTATCGTTGAATAAAGGAAATATTCAATATCTGAAAACGAAGCGGTTTATTTATTTATTTATTTTTTAAATATAGGAGAGTCAGGTGAGAGGGGAGCCAGATTGAAGTATCGAATAGATTCTCGGTTTTAGAAGGTTCGGAGTGCACTAGTGTTCAATATACTTGGTTGAAATTAGAGATAACATTAAAATTTCAGCAAAAGAAATATTGGAGCACGCATAAATACGTAGGAACAAACCATGGTTCAACCAGGAATGTACTAAAGTAGCAGAGAAGAGAAAACAGAAGAAACTGCGTTGGCTACAAAATCCGAACGAAATAACTACATAAAATTTCATTGTCATCTGGCAGAAAACTTCTAAAACTTTTAGAACAAAGAAACGAGACTTTTAAAAGTTAAAATTAATTAACTTGAAGATAAAGTGAAAACGAAAACATTCGGGACATGTATAAATGCATCAACGAACTTCAGAAAGGCTATCAACTTCGTGCTTATATATTATAGAAATCTAAAGAAACAGTTCTCACTGATCAGGAAAGCATCTTAAATAGATGGAAAGATTTCTTTGACGATTTGTTTAACACATAGCCAAAAACTAATGCGCGTGGAGAAAGTGAAATGCATGCAGCATAACCGTATATTCCAGAACCTAACCAGACAGAAATAGAAACCGCTATTAAAAAAAAAAAGAAAGAAATAAACACATATCTCCGGGTGTAGACGAAATTCTGGTTGACTTAATTTTAGCTGGAGGGGAAAAATTGTAGAGCAAGATATACAAACTCATTCTCATTATCTGGAACAAGGAGAAATTACCACAAGAGTGAAGAGAATCAATCTTTGTTCCAGTTCAGAAGAAAAGCAACAAAACAGATTTAATAATTATCGAGGCATTTCTCTTTTGTCAACATCCAATAATTCCTCTTAAACATTGTATTAGCAAGATTGAGTCCATACGCAGATGAAATTATTGGAGATTATCAGAACGGATTTAGGTAAAATCGATCAACTATCGACCAGATATTTACCATTCAACTAATACTTGAAACGAAATGAGAGAATACAACATCCTGGCACATCAATTATTGACTTTAGACTCTGGTAGGAGGGAAACATTGTACAACATGCTTACAGGAAAGGTAGATTAATTAAGATATGTTTAAATGAATCCCAAAGTAAGGTTCGAGTAGAGAAATTCTTGTTCACGAGCTTTCACGTTGAGAATGATCTGAAACAAGTAGATGCGTTGTCGTCATTATTACTTAACTTTGTACTGGAGAACACGATAAGGAAAATCAAAGACAGCAATCAAGCCCTAGAGCTGAATTGTATTTGCCAGGTTATGGCGTATGCTGATGATGTAAATTTACTAGGTAATGATAGAATAATAGAAAGGAATGCAGAAATCTTAATTACCGCTTGCAGGGATATAGGCTTAAAAGTAAATGCAGAGAAAACGAAATAAATGGAAGTTTGTCGGGATCGTAATACTGCATTTTATGGATGCGTTAAAATACCAAGTAATATTTTCTTTCGACAAAGTGGATACTTTCAAATATCTAGAATTATTATCAACAGACCAAAACCATAATAACTAAAAAAATTGATGTCAACTGAAAGCATGAATTTCGTGCTATTATTCAGTTAAAAACCTTTTTTGTCGCTAATTCTGTTGAGGAATTTGTAGCTCAAAATGTAAAACGATAATCATGCCTGATGCGCTGTATGGTTGCGAAACATGGTCACTGATCTGAGGGAACATCGCAGACTGAAAGTATTTGAAAACAAGATTCTTAAACCAATATTTGAAGACCAAAAGGAACGGGAATGGGGAAAGGCGGAAACTTCATAAGGAGGAACTGCATAATTTTATACAGTTTACCAAACATTGTTAGGGTCATCAAGTCTAAGAGGCTCAAATGGTCAGGTTATGTAGCCAGAATGGAAGAAATTAGAAACGCTTTCGAAGTTGTAACTGGAAATCCAAATAGGAAAATGACCGTTAGGAAGACCGAGGCACAGATGGGAGAACAATATTAAAATGGTTCTCGCAGAGATTGAAATATAAAGTAGAAACTGGGTTCTGTTTTCTAAGGATAGAAATTAACGGAGAGCTTTTTTAAGCGTGGCAATGAACCTCCTGCGTCCCTAGGTGTGCTATATTAAGTTGTTGATACATTTAGCTTCTTTTTATTTGACAGAAATATTATTACATAAACTAAAAAGTTTTTCTGTAGTAAAGAGGATTTCGATTCGAGGTTAGTTATTTGCGTTAATACTAAAACAAATTTGGTGGTGACTTTGATATAAAATGGCACCCATACTTTCTTTCAAAGTCTCTCTCTCTCTCTCTCTCTCTTTCTATCTATCTATCTATATATCTATCTATCTATATCTATATCTATCTATCTATCTATCTATCTATCTATATATATATATATATATATATATATATATATATATATATATAGATAGATAGATAGATATATATATAGATATATATATATATAGATATATATATATACTCCCGTTTGTATGGGCGCCCTTTTAGTAGACTTGTCCACCGCCCTCATTAGTATCCCAGCACGGCCCTGGGCTAAACACGTCCTTACTGCTGTAGTATGGGCCAAAAATTAGTTACGAAGAATTGTTCCTATAGCTGCACAAATTGAAAATAATGATCGAACTTGCAACGCTAGTCACGAGGATGATCCTATTTAAGTTGCTACCACAGTAACAAAATGCATTACTGTTATCAGCTAACAAATATTTATATTCCATTTCTTGTTGTTATAAAATGATAATTCTAGCTGTAAATCCATAAACGTAATAATATTATTGCGTTCATGTGTAAACCTAAGAAACATCTGACATACTGCATATGTATTCTGTTCCTATGAATACCTTCGACTATGTTACTTTTTCTTTCCTTCTGTGATTATAATAATAGTAAAAGAATAACAGAATTAGAATACAAATTATATAAATATTATGTGATTTGAACCCAAGTAGCGGCAATGGGAGATTTCTGCTTTTTCATTTTTTTAAATCGCCCCAACCGGGATATTGTTCGCCACTGGCACCTCATGTCCTTTCAAACTCTACAGGGACAAGAACACAGAAATACTGAGGACATTTCAAATTCCGCCCTTGCTCTTCAGTGGGACTCGAACCCCTAGTGAATTACTCATCATGATCAGAAGCCGAACGACCGAGATCACTTGGCTAGTGCCATCGGCTCAATTTGCCACAAATTCTTCATATGAATACAATAAAACAAACTAGTAGTTATGGAACATGAACATAGAACTGTCTATTTCTACACGTGTTGATACAATTCATAAAATGTGAAAATAATTTCTGTCCTTCTTTTTTCTTTGGAAATTAGAAGTTATGGTAAAGACGAAATGTAATGTAAATCGGGACCATCCCTGCAACCGATGACCAGCCCAAAAACTTATATTCTTTTCTGGGATAAGTAAGCATGAATAAGCTTTTTTGGGCCCCTCTGAAAAAGCTGTTTTTCTAATTCTTGCCCCCCTCTTTCCAACTTTCCCTTAATCTTTATTGCCCCCGGTCTTTGTGGCGGGAAGATCTGCTGTTCCGTTTCTTACTCCCTGGGCCATACATGACAAAATTATTAAGGGGACAACATTGATAAATCTCAAAGCTATAAGAATAAATATTATTTCTAGAGCCCCTAATAGTAGACATTTTTTTTACTGAAATGGGTGCAAGACTCGTTTTTGTTCTATTTATTATGTGTGTGCTGTTTTGTTGATATAATCTAGCGACCCTATTTCATGCTTCATTTCTAATTTCATGTTCGTATTGTATATGGAGTAAGAAAAGTTTGTCTCAAAAAGGGGTACTCTCGAACAGCGGGGAGCTTCCCTTGGGAGGCAGTTGTCCCCTGCCCCCACAAGTCACTGCTCTGCCGATGACGTAACCTCAACTTGAAGAACGGTTCGTGATATTTTCCTCATTGAGGAACGTCTATATAACTCGTTTTTGAGATAAAGAAGGAAATATCAAGTATCAGTCAGACACTCACACACGTTGCTTATATTTTCATTTTATTATATTTATATTTTTATTTATATTTTGTTTATATTTGTTTGTTTTAGTTATATTTGAGTATCTTGTTTATATTTTTCCATGAAAAGATTTTAACTAGGGATTATTTTGGGCAGAAGTGCAAGTGGCGCGGTAGGTAGGTGGTTAGCCCGATTAACTTTTATTTCCGTAGACACTTTTTCAAATCCCGGCCAGGCTGAAATTTTTTCAAGTGTTCCTGTTTCAATTTCAATTTCAATGCATACTCAGTGTGACAAACAGGATCTTCTCTTCCCTAGAAAGAGAAAAAGATGTTGGAATAAGGAGAATTAGAGAAGGTCTGTTAATGGAGACTATGATTTCCAAATTTATTTCCAGCAGTTGATCTAGATTTGATATTTTCGTCTACTTTCAAGCATTTTCTGATTCCTATGTGATCAGTGTTTTTATTTCTTTGAATTACAGTATATTATGAAATAATACAATATATACACATCAATATAGAGTAACATATGATGTTCATTGGACAACACGCTCTGAACCAGAGAGATTAATCTCACAATGGAGAAATGTTTCGTGCGTCATCTACTCACAATCTTACTTGCACACAGACTTGATTCAGTGGTACCAACTGCTGTCAGTGCCAAGAAAAGTTATGTGTAAGTTGGGTTGCATCTGTCTAGGCGTTCTCACAACTAAATGACCTGAATCCCAAATAATGGAATTAGAGCACTTAGTGGGACAGATACTTTTGGAAATGGCTGTACATTACAAACTTAAGAATATGATATTGTTAAAACATAGTTATTAGAAACACCCAGAACTCGTAACTATAAACATGAATGATGTTGGTGTATTTACGAACTTAAATTTCGGACTACTGGGGTTGAGAATAAGTATCGCTTTCAACAAAGATACCATATGAGACTTGTATCTACATGAAGAGAAAGAACGCATGTGAGAAACGTAGAAAACGTAGGTTACATATTTGCGTCTAGTAGTTTTTTGCTAAACACACGATTGTGCGCAACATTCTGCAAGAGATGTGTACCTGAAAACGTGTTATATAATACAGCTTATATGAGAGTTCCATCTATATACAGCAAAAAATGATGTGTTGAAATAACACAAAATGACTACCACTTTACCGTGTTATTGTAAATTCAACACCAGCCATATTACCTTCAGAGCGTATCAGAAATACCTCGTTCCTGGCTGTAAGTATTTGCATTGTTTTTTATTGTTTGGTGTGAGAATATATTTCGCATTTATGGCAAGTAACTAATAACATTCTATGTTTTAGTCGGCCACAATAATATTGTTATAAACCTGTGAATCATCTGACAACTGTTACACATATATCTCTGAGCTTCCATCTGTTTTCTTTATCTGTTATTAACCTGTATTAGCATGCATGAACATAAGATGGTAGTACTGTTGCTTATGTAACTATGGTCAGACAATTCACAGGTTTACAACAGTATTATTTCGACCGATTACAGGAAACATAGAACAGTACGCGTAACTTGGCGTAATTGCCAAAGATATTTCGCAAATCTTTGCTCATATTAAATGATAAATACCTATGCAAATTCTTTCAGGTAGTAACAAGTTATTTCTGTTATGCTCGGAAGGCGATGTCTTGAACCCTGGCTTACTATATAAACTTCGTAACTATCTTCTGCCAACTTCGTACATCCGCTTCATACACTCCTTCTTAATAGGACGACTAGCTTGTATCTCAATCAATGGAAAGCTACCTCATCCTATCTTGCTGCAATCTGGTGTACCACAAGGCTCATCATTGTCTCCTTTATTATAGTTACTGTACGTCGCTGATGTTGTTATTCCTAATAACACCACAATATTCCACTACTTTTTTCACATCTGGCCGCACCGTACAATCTCTTAATAAAACCATGAAAGTAGCCATTGATGCATTTGTGCGATGGTGTCATGTTTGGAGGTTAAATATTAACTCTTCCAAAACACAACCATAGTTTTATTACCACGTCGACGCCGTTCACGAGTACATCGAAACCCGAATCTACTTCGCCTTCAGGTTGATCTTACGCCTATTCCAGTTTCAAGTACTATTACGTATCTCGGTGTCATTTTTGACACTCATCTTACCTGGACATTACATCTCACCAAACTCATAGGTGAAGCGCAAAATCGACTTAATCTTCTCAAACGATTAGTGAGCGCAACCTGGGGATTAAGGGCACATACCGTTCTTAATACATATAAAACCTTCATGCGGAGTACATTAACCTGGAGTACATATACATACAGCCTGGGCATGTGCGCCCCTAAAATTCTATCAAAAACTTGCTATACTAGAACGCCATGCTATACGCCTAGCATACCGCATAAGCCTACCTCATCCAACACGCTTACTTTATGAGATAGTCGATTTTCCGCCATTATTAACGCACCTCGAACAACTACGTATACGTTACATCACCAAACGTATGGCAGAGCCCCATCCTATGATACTTGATATACTCCGCTACGACCGTGACAACGATGCACCACCAACTTTCATTGACACCCCTCTGCAACACTTCATGACATTATATCACTTGCAGTTAGATGATGACATATTGGACCCCGAAATATATACAATCTACCGACCGCATGAACTTTCATCTCATATCTATCCATCATATGCACAGTAATACCTATTAACAAGGGCCTCCTTCGTCTTCATCAGTTCCTGAAGCGCCCCAGGAACAGAAGATAACTTCATTCGTCTGAACTAACATAACCTTGTGATGTGACGTCCAAAACACTGCATTTCATCCATTCATTATAGTTGTTCATTTTATTACTGCAGCCCTCAACTTTCTTTTCCTCTCATAATTTGTGTTTATGTAATAACTGCCAATTTTCTCTTATAGCCACAAACCTATTAATGTTTGTGTTATATATATATTTCTTCTGGAATCATTTCAATCCATGTATGTTTAATATTATTGTGATGAATAAAGAAATAAACGGGACGACGAACAAAAAAAAAATCTTGGTGCTGAATTAACAAACAAGTAACACAATAAAGTGGTGGTAATTTTGTCTTTATTCAACACCTCATTTTTTTTAGAGTATACGTACTTTCCGTATGAAAGAAAGAACTGTATATAAGCAGTAAGAATCTCACATACAGATGGACGTATATAACATATTGCCAGGTGTAAAAACGAGTCTGAAAATGTAGGGGGATGACGTCACAACATCCCCCTTGCCTATCTTTGCCCATATTTTTTTTTAGAAAGTGGAGGGACACCAAAGATATTTTCTGGAAGTGGGGGCACGGCGTTCTTCAGTTCTCCCCGTCACTTTTATAACTACATAGAGCTATCGTATGTAATATATGTATATGTATGTTATACACTGAAGAATGTTATACGTCAGACATTCTGCTGTGGCAGGATGACACATCTAAGCGGGAAACGTTCAGTATATATGTGGCATATGGATAACATGTGATCCGTACATATTTTCGTAGTAAACATATAGATACCGTATATTTGCAAAATAATAATGTTTTTTTCTCGGCTAATAAGGTGCCTTAACTAAATGAGTTCCTATCAATAACTCAGATCAGCATCACTCAAGGTGCATGCGTTGTCCATATATTCACGATACTAACAACGCACCATATCAGTATTGGTAATTTATATTACTTTAATATTATCAGTGGTAAGTCACTCTATAAACCACTTTATGTTAGCTTTGGAAAACAAATTATGCTTTTAGTTGTGTACATTTTGAATGTTCATCTATGTCAAAGACTAAATATTGGTGTGTAGACTCTATTTATCAATGAACACTGTTTGAAGGATTATTTTCTCCTTATAGAAAATATCAAAGTCTCAAATCAGAAAGGATATATTAATCTTAGTTTAGAAATGCTCTTCTAACGTAAGAAACGCTTCTAAAAGAGTAATTGTTATGTCAACTTGATTGGGACGTTTCTTTCGTTACTTTTTTTTTTGTTACTGTATCGTGACTTATTTAATACTCAACTAATACACACAGAGACCGAAGACATTGATATGGCATAAAAATATATGTCAAACCTGTCCGTAATAGGGTACACACACACATGTCGTAATTATACTAAACAGTCTGCCAACAATGTGAATAATATTGTCACTAAACACACTGCAAGAAGAGGCTAGAAATATTAATTTTAGTGGGAATAATGCTAGTTTAGTCACTAGACAACATTCAAAAGTTGCTAAATTTCTATTCTAACAATGATAAATGAACCAATTGTTTTTGATAAAAATATCCTTATACATTTCTAGATCAAGCGACAAAGTTGTACATTGGTAACACTGATAACAAGAGACAAACGAAAACCGCCTCACGTTTCCGCGCATGTGTATAAATTAAGACGTACAATTATATCATCTCAAACAATGCTATAATTGCCCCTATGGTCAAAACATAACATATTGATCCGTCAAACCTAATGAAAACAAGGCAGTAGATCATTTTGACATAGAGTAAGGTGACCGATGATGGTCACTCTACCTATGATGGCCACCCTTTGATATTTTCGCATAGACACAACACGTGGCAGTAGTAATGCATTGTGGAAGAAGGGAGTGACACGCGCAAAAGGCTGTCAAATTTGCGGGAAATTCTGGTAAGTAGTATTAGAGTAACTGAGTTATGAAGTGCCAATAGGTACATTTTTCGGGTACGTTGTAAATTAGTCATGAATTCATTGCGTGGTTTTAGGCGTAATTTGTGTTACACATTATTCTCCCATTTGTGTCATTCTTGCTGTTACAAGACGTTCAGTGTCGACTTAGAGTGGTGTTCACGAAGTCACGTGTGTGCAGCCGGTGACGTCAAATGAGAGGGAGATTCTACTATCCCTATGATGGTCACAGTGAGGGGTTCGTATGATGATCAGCGTGGCCAATGTGTTGCAATGCAAGTGGTGATTTCATAAAACCGTTTGTTATTTTTAAGGGTAAGAGAAGAAGACCTGAATTCGAAAGGGGATTTCTCCCTGGGACTGTTATTGAATATTCAGAAAGTGGATACACAAACGCTGCATTATTCCTCGCGTGGATACAATTCTTTCATTCTAAGTGTACTCCTGGGCCAGTTCTTCCTCTTCTTGATGGACACACTGCGCATATCAATCATCTTGAAACGCTAAAATTTGTTGGAGAAAATGAAATACATCTTCGCTGCTTACCTACCCACACCACACACTGGCTTCAGCCATTAGATAAGGCTGTGTTTAAGTCATTGAAATATCACTACAATGCAGCCACAAACAACTGGATAAGACACAACCCTGGTGTGAACTTTTCTAAAAGAGATTTTTGCAGTATATTTTTTGAAGCTTGGTTGAAGGCTGCCACACTTCAGAATGCTATGAATGGTTTTGCGGGATGTGGAATTTTTCCTGTAATGCCAAGCAAAATTCCGGGCCATGCCTTTGTCGCAGACTTCGCTGGTGAACCATCCGCAGATTGCGCTGCACATGAAGAAAGATTTTCTGAGGCTCCTACAACTAGTTCCCATCATGAAGTTGCTGAAACGTGTTCAAGTGCAAGTAACAGTGTTAACCCTTGTTCTCCTATCTCGTGTGAACCCGACCAAGTTGTTAATTCCCCGTTAGGTAATGACAAGCACATAAGCTTTTCTACGTTGTCCCCTGTTCCATTGATGAAGACACAAAATGTGGCAAGAAACAAACGTATGCATTCAATCCTGTTTTTCCAAATAAACTGCAAACGCTTCACGAGAAGCAAATTAAAGGAGATCGCAAAGGCACACGTAACATAGGCAGTGGTGATCCTGCTCCTCAATCTACTACAGACAACGTGAAACAAGCACCGCAAACCCGTGGTGTTATATCTAGTTATTTTACTCGTACCACTGGTAAGAAATTTCCTGCTAGAAAAAAAGTGAAGTTGTCAAATGATGATTCTGATCTTTGTGTGTGTTGTGGCAAAAATTACTACGAGAAAAGTTCTGTGAACAAAGTTGATTGGATTCGGTGTGTTTTGTGTAATCTCTGGGCCCACGAAACGTGCCCACAGTCATATGGTGTGCTGACGAAAACAAAATATTTTTGCGGAATATATTTTGATGTGGAATAAACTAGCCATAAGATATTGTGGTATCCAGGAGAAAGAGTGGAATGTTGAAATAGTTATGTTTAATTACAATTATCTTTAAACTGTCAAATAATACAAATAAAATTATGTACGCGTAAACTCGAAATGTTAATGTTACACTTTAACTTAGAACAAGACATTTAAGTTTCTCATGAGTTTTTAAGTAGGATGCACTAGCACTACTCACTGCTTTTCAACTAGCAACTGCATAATTCAACTATTTAAAATGTAATCTCTTTAATGTGGCTTCAAATATTAGACTACAAATATCATTGTATTTTCAATATCTTATATATTATAGAGTGTTGCTAAACATACATGTGACTATTTGTTTTTAACACATTTAAGACTATTCTTCTTTGAATGACCATCATAGGCGATGAGGGTGGTCATCATTGGGTATAGTATTCCTATGTTGGTCTTTTTAAACACTTTCACATTTCCGCTCTCTTCTCCATAGATACTACAGGATGATTCATTATTTATCTGATAATAGTAAGAGGACAGAGCAATGGTTGAACCCCACCCAGCACGATAGTTTTCTCTTTAGCTATTTTGAAATTATAAGGAAAAGTTTTTAGGGGTGGCCATCATCGGTCACCTTACTCTACTATAGTTGCTCACATTTTGTATGTTCTTGGCGGACATATCTGTAATGTCAAAAAATCGACATATTTCCTTATGTCCACGATTAGAAGGCAATTCATTTGCACACATTAAAGTATGTCCATATTTGAAGACATGCATTTTTGTGTCGTTTTGAGTCGTTTCGCGCTTTGTGTGTAGAAATAATTTACTCTTTGTGACACACATTTAGCGAATTTTGAACAAATTAAATCAGTTTTAATAATTCAGCAAAACCACAAGTGCAAGACTAATCCTATGTTGTATATTTTCATAAGATGTCTCAGCCTTTTAGTATACACTTTCACATGGTGCCCTAGGTTTTCAATATGAAAATTTAGGAGCCTTAACAATGCATGTAGATACAACAACATACTTAAATATGTATCTCTGTATGAGAACAAGTCCTGTCTCACTGATTAACTCTTAGATTAAACTGCTTAAGCTAGATATTTGAAATTTTGACAAAATATTGGATATGTTATGTAACGTACCACTGAGGAAGGATTTTTCTGGAAACTAGGCATGGAAGAGAAAAAATGGAGATCCCAAGTCTTATAATAAAATGTTGATATTTTGGAATTCCTTTAGATTAAAATCAAGGAATTTGGTGTTTCAGCGTTTTATTAAAATAATTAAACTCATGATTAAGCATCTTTTGACATTTCACATAGTAGGGAAGAAAAGCAGGTTTGAGGTTTTTTCCGTGCAAGGTTTGCATTTCGAAGGGATTCTACATATATGAACAACGTAGAAAGAGAAAAGCAACATACTGTCCACACTACAGTTTAGGGAATACTAGTCTTTCTATAAGAGCGAAGTAGGGGTGAGATCTCACTTTCGGGGGAAATGCTATAAGACATCATGTAACAACAACTACAAATTAAATGCAATTAAATCAAAATCAATATGGGCTGTTCTATCAATTAACAACAAAGAACATTACAAAGTATCCAGAGATGTAGGTTGTATACAGATAAATGTTTTAAGGTTGTTGTTACTGTAAAAGGTGGAACTGTCGATACGATTACCGGTAATCACAAATCTCGACTGGTGATTGTTAGAAATTTAATATCTATTACCATTTTACACGGGAGATTAACAGTAATAGTTAAGTAATGCATGTGCTTGTGGAAAGTGAAGAATCATACAATAATAAGGTGTTGTTTTATGAATTTATTTTCATGATATTACTTACCAAATGAGTTAAGGTTATGTTGTATAAAAGAGTGAAAAAAGCTTTGTATTTGCATTAAGAGATTAAACCCAGAAAAAGTTGTGAGGGTTTTTAAATGAAAACTTTTTGGACGAACAATTAAGAAATAAGGAAAATATAAATGTGCTTCATATTTGGATGAACGTTTAATGGAGTGCAATACATGTAGTTTGCTGCCTTGTAACTAAATGGGTACTTTGTGAGAAAAATGTGTTTGATTCTTACTGTAACCCTTAAACACAGTGCTTGCACTTCTTCATTGCTTAGTCTCTAGTGTCTTTGAATGGTACCGGTACCTGCATATCGAAGTTACCAGAAGCAAGATCTAGAGAATATGGTAACTGTGTGTGAGGCATTCAATTTTGATATTTTAAACAAACACTAGGAGGCCAGGCGTTATCATGAAGCAATAAGATGCAGGAAGTTAGAAGTTTTTGTCCTTTATTTCTGATTGTAGAGGAAAGGTGATATTGAAGCAGATCTGCGTACGAAACTTTGATAATTGTTGCTCCGTTTTCCATTTAATATTCCAAAATTACCCTTTTACATCTCGGAGGACAGTGAGTATACCGTTTACTACTACTGGTTGTGCGCAGATTATTTTTGGGGAAGGAGTTTGAAGAGTAATGAGTATGATTTTTTCTATGGCCGATGTCATTTTTTACTTTGGTGGCAGTGAATCCAGTTTCCATTACCTGTAACAGTTTTGTTCAGAAATTCATCACATTTTCCCGAAAAAAGATGAAGAGTTCATCACAGGCATCAACGTGTTTGCTTGTCGATTTACGTATTTATCAGCCGCACATACATCTTATAGAACCGACATTGCTCCATGGATAACAGTGTGTGCTGATCCAACACAAAATAAAGAAGTGTCTTATCCCTTCCGCGATACGAAGCTTACGTTCATTCACAATCTCTTCTACTTCGGCGATGTTTTCAGTTGCCACTACTTGTTGTGACTCAACGGTTACTAGGGCGCCCATCCCAGAAGTTATCTTTCTCAAACTTTGTAAACTACTTTTACTGTAGGCAATATACAGTATATATCACGTATTGTAGTTCAACCTGCTGTAAATTTCAACATACCTTCATTACTCAAAAAGTACATCGGGCCGCGGTGGCTCAGTGGTAGAGCGTTCACCTCTGGTGCTTGGAGTCTCGGGTTCGATCCCAGCCCCCGCCAAGTGAACTTTGTGGTGGACAAACACCGTGTGCGTGGGTTTTCTCGGGGTTCTCCCGTTTTCTCCCACTTTCTTCATCCCACCATTTCATTCATTACTCATCATCACCGTCTCCTTTAGCCTAACCGGCATAACCGTGGGACGTAAAACTCAAAGATTTCATTTCATTTTCAAAAAGTACATCCCAAATCTTTGTTCTATCGCAGTATGGCATCCATCTTTCCATTGATTATGCAACCTTCCTCCATGCAGCGTTCTTCCATGACGCTTCCATAAACTGATCATTCTTTCAACAACAACTACAATCTTTGACAATTTACAAATTTTACAAAATTTTGGAGTTGACTATCACTTTTAATATTTTTATTGAATTACTCTTAAGTTCATCATGAAAATAAATTAATAAAACGACACTTTGATTTATATTAGTCTGGTAAGATAGAAATGTCAACTCCAGGTGCAATAATTTCTAAAGGCGCATGAAAAATCGTAGGTCCGTTTAGTCAAAGCAGTAATCGTCTACAACAACACTTCTTTGATATCGCTCAGCCAATGATTGGATTTTGTGGCAAAAAGGTTGATGTCTACGATACGAAATACTTCTTAGAAGCACTCTATTCTTCTTTATTGTAAGGTTTTATGTATGATGTTATTACAAATTTGTTTATTTCTACTTAGTCTAGATTAGAAGAGGCAGTTCGTGCTATTCGTCCTATTTTGTACGATCAGCAGAAGAGTTTATTAATGCTACGGTGATTGCAACTATTGACCTATGAGTTATTGTAGTGATAGTATGTTCGAAGCTGTAAACGAAAATATCTTAGATGCTCGATCTAACATGGGGTCAGTATTTGACAGTTTTTATAATGCTTTGCATTTTTGTCTTTTGCTGTTAATGATAACTTCTGAATTTGCGAAATCTCTGTATGGTTCAGGGTAACGTGAGAAAACTTAGACTAATAGAATAGGTGTACTGCAAAAATTGAAACAGATCATGTTTATAAACAGAACTTAACATTGTGAGAGAGAAGAGTGATTTGTACCCAGTGTGGTGCTTTACGACTATTTCTTGGATGATGTATGTCTAAGAAGATGTCGAGAGATGATCGCAATTTCTTTTTCTCTTTGAATCGATTTAGCAGTAACAGAAGTTGTTACAGTATCTAGGTTTATTCATCCACTATCTTTATGTGTAGATATTGTGCGCAAAACTCAATACGTTGAATCATCAACTACCATTTGAGATTTTACTTGGGAGGAAAGTAAGGTTTCCCGCTGACAAAAGATTTTTACCTTGCCTTTATTACTGTTTTAGTACGCAACTGGTTAAATATCTATATCACTTTATTTTGTGTTGTGTGAAGTGGCTGATTTCAGCAATATGCAGGTAGTCTTTGATTCGATAACGAGATTACACAGCCACTATGAATATGTTTTCTGAATTGACATGCCGACATCAATTGAACAACACATCGTCTTTGAGCAATGTGCATTGTTTTAAATTAAGTTAAAGTCTAAGTTTAACCTCCCACGGCTCTTCATTATTGGCTACAGGAGATGAATGATTACTGAAAAAGAATGAATTTAGAAGAAATGGTGGAATAACAATGTCAGAGAAAACGGGGAATTGTCTAGAAAACCACTAACTCGTATATACTGAGACCGAACCAGGGATATTTTGACTTAGGAGTTATCTACGGTACCAAGGTGTGGTTGTCAGAAAACAAGTAATAATCACGAAAAACTCCTGAAGCCAATGCTATTAAAGGGCGCGTTTTCTGATATGGGGTTTTAGTAACAGCCTTTAACTAAGCCTTCTCCGCACTTTTCTAACCCATTGAATCCTTCGTCAAGCCATAATAACATCAGCAACATTATTGAGTATCTATGATGTCTGTTGCTTGTAGATATAAGGGATCCAGTTGTTTCCAACTAATCTACCAGTTTTAATATTGAGTTGGATTCTACTAGGTTACAACCATCAAATTCCCTTTGATTTGGCCTTCGCATCCTGTGATTGAGTTATTAATCTTATTATTTTCCACGGAAATGACGTTTTTGTAATTTGTTCTGTATATTCGCAACGGCTAATGGAAGCGACAAGAACAGCTGATTCAGTGTTGCCAAGACATGTCTTTTGACAACATCTAAATGGCTTCCAGAATGTAGCTAAAATGGTTAAACCCTTTACAACGATAATGTATTTTCTTTTCTATCTACTTTTTAAATAATGTTAATATTTACAGACAAAAGTGCTATTTTAAATGCGCAAGCACTTAAGGAGAAGAAACAGTAAAATATAAAGAAATAATTTAAATATTTGTATCATACTGAGTTATTTTCTTAATTTCGTTGCTATGACGATTTGTTTATCTGTATAAGGTAGTTGTTATGGTAACTATGAAAGGTAGAACAGAATGAAGAGCCATCTTGTATAGACTGAATGTATGATATTTTAATGTGACGAACACGATATATGTTGGAAGTGAATATATATATATATATATATATATATATATATATATATATATATATATATATATATATATATATATATATATATATAAAGATAGATAGATAGATAGATAGATAGATAGATAGACAGATATTGATAGATATAGATATCTATTTAAGAATGCATAATTGTGTTGTTTAATTCATGATTAACTCATGAACTGTATAGATATACATTTTGTATCGGAGAATGTAACAACGAAAACAAATAACGTTACACCTTCTATAATTATAATTTATAGTGAGAATAATGTAACAATAAAATGAACAAAATATTCTATAATTGTGTTCTACTTACCTACAGAATGCTGTAATATTCATCCCGACCAGTGGTTGCTGCAGGCTTTGCACCTTGTTCCCGGAAGATCACTCCATGGCTTTGAGCCTCCACAAAAGTTTCATTTTGAAAGCAATCTCTAAATTCTAATATCATGTGTTACACGAAACAATGAATTTCTCATTGCGTAAATATATACACAATATACATCATACTTACATAATTATCTAACTTAATTTCATATCCTTTGTTCTGTACAAAGAATTCAAGTTAATCAGGAAGTGCAAAGTAGTCGATGTTGAACACATCGTTTAAGTAATTTCTTCAATTTAAATTTGTCAATCGACTCTGTAGAATCAGTCAGTTAAGTATTCATTAATATAAGTACTTATTAATAGTTTAATTTGAAACACACACGAAAACTAAATAATGGTATACTTGTAAAATTAAGTAGCTTCACTCTTGATATCGACGGCGAAAGTGCAAAACCTCGTATCTTCACTTCTTATATAATTTAAAATTTTGGTTGCATTCAATTCTCCACATCTGAACCTACGTGTGTGCAAATGCTCGTAAACGAAAACCCAACAAAAATACGTGAAAAACTATTTAAAATTCGTGTCGCATTTCTTGTGGTAAAAGCAGGACGGTTTTATTGCCCTACTGAAAGGTTTGGTTTTGAGGAGTTGCTAGGTTTTGTACATTCGCCGTCGATATATTTATAATATGTAATAACTTAAAAGTCCCAACATATCGAAGTCGAAAACGCGTTCGACTTTGGTGCGAACAATCTCAGATTCGATTCCTGGTGTTCGTCGAAAAGATCTTAGTTTTACTTAGGTTATCTATCCTGAGAAAGAGTTTTCCTCCTTTTTAACCGGCAAATGCCCTGATGTACCTATCATACAGATCCCTCATGTGTAACGGGATTAAGACAATAGATGCCGGTGATGTCCAGAAATATAAGCGGCTCGGGTGAACATAATAGCATACTGGAGAAGAAGGTTGACAATTCCCGTAGAGTTCAATGTAATGCCACAAATTAAAGACGCTTCTTGTCAACTAAAGCAAGACAACATAAAAGTATTCTTACAAAAGAATCTGTTGAATATTATGCAATTTCCTATTTAATTTCTATCGTGTTATGTATTCTTTTATTAGAGCAATATTTTCAGGATGTTTTGTATTTAAAATATCCGTTCGATTTCAATCTTTCTAAATCAAATGAGTAATCCATTCCACGTATTCATTGTCAGCCACAAGACGTAGAACTTCTGTGTAACGTAGAATCTGAATCACGTATGCTCTTACCGGAAATCAACAGAGGAATTCCATTCTAAAAATGTGTTTGCTAATCACATATCCGCAAGGAAATTTCAAAATATGCATGGAGTTATGTCAGCCTAGTGAGCACTGAATTTTCTGCTCCCTCTTGAATGTTATCGAGCTTAAATCTATCTATCTGACAATTGGTTATTTTGTTCCTATTGCTACAGGCACATTTGCGCAAATCCCGGGGATTGAGAGGGAAATGTCCCCTCCAATCTTGGACTGGGAGAAATGGGAGGAACTGTCATATCAATAACCCGAATTGAAATGTATCTTTTTTGAGGGTAGATGTGATGACTTGTAACCGATTGCCACCAGGCTCGAATCAACTAGGAGCTATAGTGGGCCGACCCCATTTAGACTAACTTTTACTGCCTCTCTAAAAGTTTCATGGTAGGCTTGTAAATGAACTATAATATGGTTGATTGTTCCCTCCTAACTTCACCGGGGCTCCCTAAATTTTTGGGTTGGCTACCGGCCTGCTTGCCACAAAGCAAAGTGAGATGAAATTAATGTCCCTCAGAATAAACCTGAAATCTGCCCGGCTCCCATGTTGAAAATACCTGTAGTCCCCTGATCCTCCGCAGCATTTTTTCAACTTCATATATACTTTGTACATCGCTTTTAAAAATAGAGATTATTTGAACGGTTCTACCCCATCCCCCCAAAAAATTGAAGATAGATTTGGGTCTATGTATAGGCCTTACATATCAGTAACATTTCAGAGATAAATCAATTAAAAATGTAAGAAAGGAATATTACGTGTTTTTTTTCTTAAAACATTTCAAAATAGTTACGTAAACGTACATAAGATGTTTAACTCCAATATTGTTAAGTGCATTACGAAAAAATAATTTTTGAAAACAACCTCTATATTGTTACCATCTGTTGGACGACTTGAAGGACTATTTGCTACTTTTGAAATGAGATCCTGGGTTGGATGCCAATGGACCACCAAGGTGTTTTTTTTTCATCAAGATTTTTTTTCAGATTAGCCAAATGTGTCATCGGGATCCTCCTGACAGATGCTCGCATCAGGATACATTTTTGTGGAGCTCCGGGATGTTGCATATCCCAACAAGCTGTGTTATTTGGATACCTTTGATTACCAGAGAGAGAGGATTGATCTCAAGACCAGCTGCCTGGGACATCTACGGTTAATACCCTTGCCCAGGACATCGCCTAACCATAGGACATTGTGCAGAATCTCGTCATCATCAGGAAGATATTATTCTTCATAAACATTTTAGTCTCAAGCATCAATTGGTGCATGAATATAAAATTCTTTAAGAATCAATCAACTTAGATGGTCATCGACTTCTTCCTTTGCCTTTAGTTTCTTGTACTTTCTCATCACTTTTCTGTTTACCTTCCGTCTTGATTTCTTGCTATTTATTTCTGCTAAGTTAAGAGGTACTGTATTTACTACATGCCATCAGGTTCAATATTCTTGGTTTTCTGCGACATCGTCACAGCGTCGAGGACAGCGTCCTGCCAGTCGATGACCAATTTGGAAGAAGCCGTCGTTAGTGCACTTGCACTGAGCCACTTTGTGCCGTCATCTAGCTGAATTTGGATTTTCATTAGAAAAATACCACGTAGTGAGAGCAACAAACAGTTGCGCTCGGAAGCAATAAAATCTTGTCATTTTCGTAAATCTTGGTCAGATCTATTCAGACAGAGGAGAAGAAAGCGTCGCAGCTCACGTCGAATCTCCTTCTGTCGTGAGGATAAGCCTTGTCTTATATCTCACAAACAGGACAACTTAACGTTTTATGTCTTATATATCTTAGACTTATAACTAGCTCTACTTTCATCCCCATGCTTTATTAGTCGCTCATGTATCTTAAATTTGAATTTTGGTTGTTTTACTCCAGTCAACCTTATTGGTGGAGAACACATTGGTGGGTAAAATGCTCGCAGTGAGCATGAGTTAAGGTACTCCCATGCGCAAAAAAAAATTGCGCGTATACTGTAACTCAAGATTTTTTGCATTTATTCCATTTTCCTTACGTTTATGGGTAAAATTCAGTTATTAGTATGTAAAGATAATAGAAAGCGATCCATCTAAGGGGATATTTCCAAAAAATATAATAAAATAATAAAAATATAAGCAAAAAACAAAATTATGCTCGGTTTTGTGTATACTGGCAACGATGATTTCTAGGGATTTTTTCAGTAGCAGATCACAATTGCGGAGGGAATTCAGTAGGGGAATCGAGGAGTTGGATCAAGGAACTGGATAGTGGACTAAAATGTTGCATTTATTGGTTAAAACCTAGTGTGTAGATTGCCTGCCAAATATAAATTAGCTTCTGTAACTAAGATGTCGTACGAAAATATAGAATTAAACAGAAAAACTCTTATCTTAAGGTTCGAAGCGATACGCACCATGGTTATGAAGATTATTTCTTTAAAAAAAGAGCCAACACAACGTAGTCTCCGTGGTTAGGTGGATAGAGTGGCGGAGTCGTAGTTATTTTATAATTTTGACACCACATCGAATCCCATTCCATCCCATCCCATTTTTTTTTACAAAACATGATAGGAAGTGTATAATTTTGATGTTAATAAGAACCGAAACAATATAATAAGGAAATAATTTATTGGTAGTATCCTTTAATCGACGTATTTATTCAGTATTAGAATACGTGTACTATTGGAAACAGTTATTGTTTTCAGTTTATAGTCTTCTATGCTACTTCCCGTTCTTGAACAGCAGACAACTCACTTCGGGTTTGTGTGTCAGGAAGAACATACGCGACCTTGACAGTCTGTCCAGCCTTCCCCTTGTTACATCGACCTGATGTTAAATGATCGTTTATATATATGTGTGTGTGTGTGTTTGTTTTTTGCTTTTTAGAGTATTGACTTTCTCTCTCTTTTTTTCATATCCACAAGTGGAAGAATGCTTTCGTTGAACGTAACTAAAATATACAGATCTATGTATACGGAACACGAATATTTCCAAATATAGAATGAATATGAACGATAATCATACCATATTTCTACATTATATAGTAGCGTGAAAAACTGATATTAAAATGATATAACAAACAGGCATAAGCTTTTTTTCTAGCATGGAAACACATTAAACGTAACTCATAAAATTTTGGGAATTACAAATTATCACCTTACGTGTCGTTGTATTCCTATTCTTTTTCACGTTCAAGCGACGAAAGAAGAAATTGTAGTAATAGTGATAAAAATCGAATTCGAGATTTCAATGAATTCAAGTTTCACGTCCCCACATATCGAAAAAGTGATTTTGATGTCTGTCCATCTGTTCGTTTGTTGGTTCGTCACGCTTTTACATGCATTCAAATAGAGGCCACACTGTTCGACGTATCTGGACCTAAGTCTTGACATGAAGTTTTTATAACACTTTATCGTTTCGAATTCTATATTCTCCGACACCTAAAAATAAGGGTAGTTTACTGAAGGATGAAAATTTAAAACAATTAAATTGTTTCAAAAATAGCTGTAAAGATTTTGCTTATTTTTTTACAAATATAGTTTGAATCATTGCTCTGAAAAAAAAAACACATAAGGTGTAATTTAATGTATGGGATGCGTTTTTTCGAGCAATTTTCTCAATCACATTTTATAAATAATTGTATCATTAATAACCTAACAATATGACACAACTCGTTCGTTCTGTAAACATTCAGAAGAGGTAGTTTACTCTTCTCCGACGATTTTCCCATTAACGCCTGATGCAATTTTGTTCATATTTCAAAAATGAATGTCACATAAATAACCTAACAATATGGTATAATTCCATCATCCTAAAAAGCTAGAAGTGGTATATTACTTTTCGGGGCAAATTTTACCCTACGATTTTGTCGAGAATGACTCTGGCAATTTTGTTCGTATTTCATAAATAGCCTAACTCGTTTGTCCTGAAAAGATACACAAGGGATATTTTATTCTTGGGGATGACTTTTTTGACGATTTCTTAGAAAGTACTCAGACGCTTTTGCTCATAGTTCACATACAATTATTTCCTTAATAATTCTAATATATGGCATAAGTTATTTCAAACAGAAATATGACCAATGGGTACTTTACTTTTGGACATAAGTTGCTTCGAACAAAGGTTTCCAAAAACACATTATTTTATTCGCATTTCCCAAATAAATGTTTCAGTAATAGCTGGAGCCTAACACGAGTCAGTTTAAGAAATTCGAACGAGAAAATTCAGTGCGTTTCATCCGTACCCATTCTTAAATATATTTTTAAATGTTACACCTAATCACAATTTTCCTAACAAAATCGAAACTTCTATTTAAATGTGCCTTGTTGTTGCCAAATGGTTCAAGTCCATTGGTTCTGGATTTGATTCCCGGTGAGAGCTAGTATATTTTTATCCAACGTTAAGGTATAGGTAATAAGTAGGAGCAAAGAGAAAAGTGTTGAAACAAGCCTAACCAACCTAATAAATAATACAAAGAAATAATACAATATTACGAAATTATAGAAGAAACGATGTTAATATTAGATATTTGCGTGTGAGATTGTCACAACCGATGACTGTCAGCTCCAAAGGTAAGAAAGTGAAACATCCAATACCAGGTTAATCAGTGGTCTCTAGGTAAAGCTATCCTACTAGGAAGTGATTGAGATACCAAAAAATGTTGTAATCGCTGGGAGGCATGTTAGGAGAATACATTGGGTGAGAGACTTTAATTCATGAATAGTCTGCACCTTCGTTGGTGTATTGAAGTGCGTAGGTGGTGTGTATTTAGCACATCGGGTTCCTTTGTTGTTAGTCCCAGCTTTCTAGACCGTATGCAGTTATTCCCGGTAGAAAATACAAATATATATATATATATATGTATATATATATATATATATATATATATATATATATATATATATATATATATATACATTTCTATTACTATTAAAGTAAATAATTACACTCATTCCCTCAATGTGATACTTGTTTGTTTAATTGTATACAGAGAGCTGATTTGTGGAAGAATCGTTCATAATAATAAATAAAATAAACTCGACAAATATTCTTGTAAATAATAGGTAAAAGTTTGCGTCACACTGTTCATTTTGCTGGGCACGACAGTGTGCCACGTTATCCGGTTGTGGCACACTGGAATATAGGGTATGGCTTTCTAATTTTTCCCAACTATTTTAACTGCTTCAATTGAAATGAATTTATAATAATAAGAAAGTGAATTTAGTCTTCTTACCCTTCGATTTAGAAATAAGGTCCGCTAGAATTGTATATATAAAAATAATAATACTCAGAATTTTATAGAGTAGTTTGTTTTATTCGAAATGACATACTTCCTGCAACTGTTTGGGTTGGAATTATTTGAAGTGAAATCTTCAAGTTTTACGACCCACGGTTATACCGGCTAGGCTAAAGGACACGGTGATGATGAGAAATGAATGCAATAGTGGAATGAAAAAAGTGGGAGAAAACGGGAGAACCCCGAGAAAACCCATGCACATGGTGTTTCTCCACCACAAAATTCACTTGGTGCGTGCTGGGGTCGAACCAAGGATCCCATGCACCAAAGGTGAACGCTTTATCACTGAGCCAGCGCGGCCCCTTTGAAATTATATGTAGGAGAGAGTGACTACTTTAATGCAAACTTGATATCGAACACATTTGTTTAAAAATACCAGCTTTTTGTGAAATATTGCTTAATATTCAGGAAAACCTAAGTCAATAATAAAATAATAATAATAATAATAATAATAATAATAATAATAATAATAATAATAATAATGACTATTATTATTATTATTATTATTATTATTATTATTATTATTATTATTATTATTATTATTATTATTTTAAATTAAAAACTCTCTGGACCTAGTGCATTGGCACAATTCCACGAATTAAAAAGAATGTGTTTACTTATCATATAAGTGTAGAAGGACTTAATCCCTGTTGCATTCAATATAAAAAGAAAGTGTCCAACTGTCAAATGATATGCTACATAAAATGCCATATGCAACATAATGTAGTATAGAGTCATCATTCCAGGTTGTCTAAAGAACACTTTCGTTTTACCAAGAAAGGAAGAAAATAGAAAATACTGAGTTTTAACCTAGTAGAAAGTTTGCAGATTTAAGGGAAAATGCACAGAGTTGTTGGATATAAAATGTAGTTCGGATTAATGGAGTAAGACACCGTAAATATTTTATTGTTTGAAATATACTGGGAGTGACCAAGCCATTACATATGGAAATATCGAAAGAGATACGTTAATGGTGTTAGTTGCAAACTTTTTTAGAAATGAAAAAATTAAGGAAATCTCTAAAACTCTGGTATCACAGATTCAAATTGACTGACTGTTAAGTAAAACTGCTAAATCTGAGTAAAGCAAAAAAAAGTATTAATGACCTGTGTTAGTTTCAGACATATCATTCTCATATCAAAACTACGATAGAAGTAAATTATGAATAAAGGTGAATTCACAGTTCTGGAATACCAACAAATGATTTTGCTAGATGTAACTTTTCAGAAAACTTTTTTATAAGGCTTTATATTTATTATTTTTTTTTGTTTGTTTGTTTATTAGCTTTCCCATGCCGTAAACGTCGCCAACTCCTAGTGGCTCACTTGCCGGTAAATGGCGATCGTCGATATAGCGACGCGTCGAAGGATTGCCGCTGGCGTGCCACTAGTGGCAGGGATTCGTCGAGTCGAAGCAGATATCTAGAATCGGGGGTATTGAAGTTACCACAACGTAAGAACGAGGACTTCATTTTGGTCCGCGCTCGTTTGATTTGTCACGGAGAATCGTAAAGGGACCAACATGAACTATCGCCAGTCATGTGCACGCGGTTATTATTATATATTATTTTTCCCTGACGAATTGTTATTATAAGGACAATATTTGAGCTCCGGGGATCAAGAGTAACTCCTGCCTTTACATCATGAAGTGAAAAATCTTGAGGTGGGTGCGTATAATTGTATGAATTTAGTTGGCAACTGTCGCCGATCACTAGCAAGTGAATATGGAAGAACTATGAAAAAAGTAAATAGACGCTTGCCATTTTGTTATAAAATTACATCACGAGTGCATTTGATTTGATTCCGAACAGTTGTCTTCAAATATACACGGTTAAAGAAGCACTCTGATTAGAAATATTAAAAAGACTTCAACGATTTATCACTCTACAAGCTGTTTCTTCATAATCGCCTCCGTGACGAATTCGGAAGAACACGCAATTAGTAACCCTAAGGTTGATGATTCACGCCCAGCTCAGGGCACTTTCGTTTTATTTTTTTAAAAATGTTTTTAGACTCATCTTGATGCAAAGAAATTACGCATATAGGCGATTTAACGTATTTTAGGGGAATAATTTTGTGGTTCGTTGGCGTTCCGTCGCTTCTCTGCCGGTGGTGGTATAATTTTTAAAACGGAAGTGGGACTAATTTTTGGCTGCGGGACCGCCAATTTTTGGGGACATGTCACTAGTTGCCTATCGGTGGTCCACCGACGCTTACGGCATGGGATTGTCCCCTCACGAGTGAGGCAGATTGTAATCGACCAAGAGTGTTTTGGAAAAATGGGAAACATCTTCCGACTTCGACTTCTGAATAATCCGTTTAGAATCAAGTCGAATCAACGCTGCGCCACGGGAAGGTAGAACAAGTGAGGCAATCGTTCCAAGCACTACACTCGACAGCTTCCGTCTCATTCACGACTTAGACTCTTCAGGAAAAGTAACAAGTTTATTACTTGTAATTTATTCTTTGAGTCAAAGTATTTTACAATAAACCATCGTTTTGTAAGATATTTTTACGATTGTATACTATTAATTTCGAAAATTGTACTCATAATATAATTTCCCATCATGGATTTGAAAAAATCAAAGTTGGAACAAACAAAGATCTCCGATCCACATGTCTCTTCATGTTTGATATGGAAGTCTCATCTTCATTATTGACCCTTAATTTATTTTAGTCCTAGGCAACGCGAATCGACGGGATGGCTCAGTGAAAACATTCATTTAGATGGTAAAGTAATCAGGAAATTCCTGCTGTTATTCCACGAAACACAACAGATCTTGAGAAAAAAAAAAAAAACAATTTTGCTTACCAGGGGGAGGGAGTAAATCATCTGCTTACGTTTGCTTAACTAGGAAGAAGGCAAGGGCGCCGATCCTGGGGGGCCGGGCCCGCTCAAAGCTCATGTAGGCCTCCTTTGTATTTATGAATATACAATATTTGGCATTATTTGAGTGTAATTTGTCTTAAAATCCTCATATATATATCTTCTGCATTCGAATGCCCCCCCCCCCCAAATTTACAGAGAAATTGGCGTCCTTGGAAGATCTAGTGAAATGAATAAAAATGTGATAACGTAATACCTGAACAACTCTATCTAATGGAGGAAAGTAAATTAGTATTCAACACTTCTTTCAGTTTTAAGCATTTCAAAGATTCTCGTAATTTAGTAGCGTCCCGGATTTGCATTTTTGAAGTACGGGAACTTTATCTATACCTTAACGTGGGAATCGGTTTCGGACCATGCACTTAAGCCGCTTTGCCGTAAGAGGCAGAAGGAGTTTTTCTTTCGATTTCCTTAGGAATATTGCGAATGGTATAACTTTTAATACTATGATTAAAAAAGAATACACATCGACATAATAAGATGATAATCTGATACCTAGGAAATATATTGAATTGTTTTTAATTTGTTCTCACGCTTCCAAAACAGTACTTATGTTTTTTTTTATTCCAGCCTTTTAATATAAGGATTTCAGATTATTGTCTGTTCTAGGACGATACAATTCTAGTTCATGTATGTGCTAGCTTTGGAAATACAGTAGAGTTTCGCTTATCCGACATAAACAGGCAGGCAGAACGCTGGATAATATGGATGTGTTAAGAAAAGACCTATTAAAAGTAAAACTTATGATATAATTTTACATATTACGCATCTAATAATAATGTTTTATAACAAATAACTGTACTGCGCTGAATCAGGGACGTATCCAGCGTGAGGGCCTGAGAGCTGTCTCTCTCCGAAACTCAAGCACTTTTTAATAAACTTGCCTTTACCCTTTTGAGGTTCTTTTATATCAGTTTACTAGTAGTCAGTGTCCAAACTTTGGGCAATGTGTTGTTGTCTTGTTATAATTCTAAGAACATACCATATTGCCATTATACCAGGTGCAGTGGCGTATTTAGGGGGGTGGCTTCCACGAAATCTTACTTAGTATAGTAAAGTAAATGAAATATCTTGCAGAATTTTCACATTTCCAGGCAAAGCCCCCCCGAAAGTTAGCAAAGCCCCTCCCGTAACAAAATCGTAAATACGCCAATGACCAGGTGGAATTAAAGAACAGTTTTAAATAGGATTAACATTTCGTTTCCGTTCTGTTTTTAACTTTAATATATTAGAACGATACACTCCATGTCTTCTTGCTATTTTTGTCATGTGATATACGTAGCAGACAGTTTTCTTTAGTTACATTTCTCTCGAAAATATGTTTCATTTTGTTTGTGCTATAATGCAGTTTCCAAAATAAACCGGTTTATAAATGAAAAGTAGGAAAAAGTTTAGAGAAGTACAGAACTGTTGCATTATTATTATTATTATTATTATTATTATTATTATTATTATTATTATTATTATTATTATTATTATTATTACTATTATTATTATTATTAATATTATTATTATTATTATTATTATTATTATTATTATTATTGTTATTGTTATTATTATTATTGATATTTAAAAACATTAGAATTACGTGCTTACGAGGATTCGTGTTGGGCCCCCTCCGAATAGAAAACCTGGATACGTGTCTGCACTGAATGATAGACGTATGAGTCAAGGTGTAGACGGGCGCGCTAGGCGATAGACTCCACAGCATGAAAAATAGATTAAGACCATAACTTGCAGATCTTCTTGCCGATTGGTGCTATTTGCAATGATATATCGGATCATATGGTATGTGGAACAAGGGATGGTCGGATAAGCGAGACCATGGTGTATTGGTGTTTCACGCACCTAAACCTGTAAAATGTTTGTATAAACAATTATCTTTTACTCCCTAGCTAAATTTGTGGGTATAATCACACACCTTGCCTCACAAAGTATAGTCTTATAAAGAAAAAAATATTTTTTTTTTAGCTAAAACCTAAAGAAAAGCCAACTTCATTTTTTTTAATAATTGCAAACTAGTCCACTTATCACGATAAATCACGTTTGGTACTAAGATGTCTTTTTCTGTCCGTATATATCCTTCACACTTCGTTGGGGACAAAATTGTTTTTTCCCCAAGAAAACAGGATGAGAGAAACTATACAACGGTATAAACAGAAAACAATAGCTATTAACAATAGTTCTCTAATCCTGGATAAATACATCATTACAGCAAAATATCAGTAAGTTGTCCTTATTATATTACTTCGGTTCTTATTAACATGAAAATTATAATGTTTTGTAAAAAAAAAGAAAAAAAGAAAAGAAAAAATGGGATGGGATGGGATGGGATGGGATTCGATGTGGTGGCAAAATAATAAAATAACTACGACTCCGCCACTCTACCCACCAAACCACGGAGGCTACATGGTGTTAGCTCCTTTTTTTAAAGAAATAACCTTCATAACCATGGTCCGTATCGCTTCGAACCTTAAGATAAGAGTTTTTTTCTGTTTAATTCTATATTTTCGTACGACATCTTAGTTACAGAAGCTAATTTATATTTGGCAGGCAATCTACACACTAGGTTTTAACCAATAAATGCAACATTTTAGTCCACTATCCAGTTCCTTGATCCAACTCCTCGACTCCCCTACTGAATTCCCTCCGCAGTTGTGATCTGCTACTGAAAAAATCTCTAGAAATCATCGTTGCCAGTATACACAAAACCGAGCATAATTTTGTTTTTTGCTTATATTTTTATTATTTTATTATATTTTTTGGAAATATCTCCTTAGATGGATTGCTTTCTATTATCTCCACATACTAATAACTGAATTTTACCCATGAACATAAGGAAAATGGAATAAATGCCAAAAATCTTGAATTACAGTATACGCGCATTTTTTTTTTTTTTTTTTTTTTTTTTTTGCGCATGGGAGTACAAGTATGGCATTCATCCTGTACTTCAATTTAAAACCATTCATGCTATTTCTGGCATGAACTCGTAGTTTCGTACTGTTACAATATGAACTTCGTAAAGCAAACAATCCTTCGAAAATCTATTGTGGATTTCTTGGAATAGTACAAATACTTCTCTTTCTTTAATTGTCATCGAGAAGCAGAACAAATCTGCCCTACCTTTAGGACGGCGAATTATTGGAAAGTAGGAAGAAACCTATATGAATGTCGAACTAAGTAGGAAAACTGTCGAAAATGTTTAATTATCGAAACTTTGTCAGATAGATTTTGTCATTCGTCTATGTGTAACAGTAATTTAGTTCGTTGTAAGTAAAAAAAAAAAAAAAAAAAAAATGAAAAATTAGAAGTGAAGGAATCATGATCATATAAGTTCACAAGATGTCTCGTCAGATACATATAAGTTTTGAACAAGAAATGAACATATAGTCCAATTGAAAAGTAGTAGTAGATACAAAATTAAATGCAGAACTTCAGATCAAATTCGAAACATAAATCTTACTAGAAGAATTTGTAATACTTGGCACACTTTTTCGGTGAACACTAAATGGTTGGAGTAACATCTCTATTCTGTGTATTCATTATGTTATTTCCAGTAATTGCGTTGCAAATAAATGTCATTGGCAGTTGTTATCGATGAAATCATGTAAAGAGATGCATAAATGATGTTGAAAGACAATCCAAAAACACACTGTTTTTCACACTAACTGATACAGGGTAGGGCTGAACGAAGGACAATTCGCATCGCTGTTGTGCGTTCCGCTTCTGAGCTAATGTGTCTCATCCAAGTTGAAGTTCAAACGCATACATAAACTACAAAAAAACTCTAGATTAACATGAAATATTGTAGTAAAGACCTGAAGAGTGAGTACTGGTAGAGAGAAGTGGGGCATGACACCCATTAAGAAATGAAATGAAATGAAATCTTTGAGTTTTGCGTCCCACGGTTATGCCGGTTAGGGTAAAGGAGACGGTGATGAGTAATGAATGAAGTGGAATGAAGAAAATGGGAGGAAACGGGAGAACCCCGAGATAACCCACGCACACGGTGATTGTCCACCACAAAGTTCACTTGGCGGGGCTGGGATCGAACTTGGTACCCCAAGCACCAGAGGTGAACGCTCTACCACTGAGCCACCGAGGCCCCACCCATTAAGAATGACACTAAATTGGGATACTATTCTGTAACCTATGAAGCTCTAAATTATCATGATAAATTTTGAGGTCCCTCCTCTTTGTATGAAAAGAGAGTTATTCCAATACTTTGTTAGGGCAAATAATGAAAAATGAAAAGAAATTTATTGTGTTGCACGGAATAATCCACATATTAGTGGTAGAGCGGCTCAGTGGTAGAGCGTTCACCTCTGGTGCTTGGGGTCCCGGGTTAGATCCCAGCCTCCGCCAAGTGAACTTTGTGGTGGACAAACACCATGTGCGTGGGTTTTCTCTTGGTTCTCCCGTTTCCTCCCCGTTTCTTCATTCCACCATTTCATTCATTACTCCCAATCGCCGTCTCCTTTAGCCTAACCGACATAAACGTGGGACGTAAAACTCAAAGTTTTCTTTTCACAAATGGATTATTACAACTAGAAGCAATTTAAAATTAAAATATGTAAATAAGCAGTGGCGTGATCTTATGTACTTCACAAGAGCACGTGAACCACCAACAATTGTGTATTGTTTATTGTTCCTTTGATTATCATATTATCACCACTTTACTTTCGTTTTGTTTCTGTAACATCAGAGTTACCAGATTTTTTTTTTAATTTTAAATTGACTCTCTTCTTGCTTCTTTCATTGGCTATATTCATTCCCATCACACCACGTTTACAACAAGGCTGGAAACGTGATGGGCTATTCTGTTTGTAGCATAGAAGGAAAGCGGGAGCAGCAAGCGGAGTAACTGGATAATAGCCAGCCCAAAAATCTAGGAGGGGCCCGGTAGAAGTTAGGGGACCCGACCCAACTATATTATAGTTCATCACCATATTATGGTTCATTTGCAAGCCTACCGTGAAAATTTTAGGGTGGGCAGTGAAAGTGTAGGAAGGGCCCGGGCTCCCAGCCCTTCCTGGCGGTCTTCCGACTTTGAAAACAAGCTTTGAATGTGCAGTGTCGAGAGTTGTTGTTGACTAATTTCCAAAACTATTTCCAAATCCAAAACTTATTTCCTAGAGGTGAATCCATGTGTATATTTGCGGCATGAATCAACATTTATCCATTGGTGCGAAAATATAACAAATCTGATGCAGTGTAGCCATGTAAAAGGCCCATTTAATGCAAGTCCGTAGAATGGGTGTTTTTTGACAGAAACGAGGTCACTGGTGTCATAAAATTACTGCAGCATGTGAGTTTAAGGTGTATTAATGACAATCAATGACAATTTGCACATAATTGATAACCTGAGTTTTAAGCAAAGATTTGCTATAAAATATTACTCACCTACAGCTTTTAATCCTGGTATCCTCATGGAATTAGAAGGGCGTTTTACAGAAAATGCTCGAAGTGACTGACGCGTACATTGAAAATACAAATTCTCATGTTTCTTACACATTTTTAAGAATGTTCCAGTTGATAGATTGGATTTCTGTTTCAATGTTTGTCTTTAATTCCTCAATGGACCTGGGGTAATTCTTGTACACCACGCTTTTTAGATAACTTCATAAGATAAAGTCAGGTGATGTTAAGTCCGGAGAGCGAGAGGACCACAAATTTTTGGAGATGACTGGTCACCAAAAAAATCCCCTAACATTTGTAATGCTTCGTTGGAAGTATTGCCAGGGTTTCGAGCTGTATGCGAGTAATGTTTTATCGCAAATGTTTGTGTAGTATCTCAGATTATCAGTTATGTGCAAATTCTCATTTATTATCATTAATTGACCTTAAACATACCTATTGTAGTAATTGTACTACAACAGTGATGGCAAAGGCCATGTTTCAGTCAGAAACACTCATTTTATAGACATGCATTAAATAGCCTCTTTATATGGCAACACTGCATCAACTTTGCCACATTTTCGCACCCGTGGATTGATACATACTGCAAATATGCATAGGGATTCATCCAAATCAAATAAGTTTTCTGCAATTGAATATTGTTTTTCTTCATTTTGCACATATGTTGTTTTACACTTTCGGTACTTTCTTTCGTTACTTCACAAAAACAACCTCCAACATTGGTCATGATTTCGAAATATACAGTACATAGAACACGCTTACATTTGTTTGCAGTCTTAGGTCTTTATTGCACTTGGTTCAAGAGATAAAATCAATCAAACTTCGGTTTGCGTACCTTTAAGTACGCACTGTACAATACACTAGTATATAACTCATCGTTTCAATCAATTACCCTGGACAACAAATTTTAACTTTCTTCATGCTTAGGAAGAAGAAAAGTAAATTTTCTTATGCAAATGAGGATGCTGAACACCAAAATAAAAATAAAAAATGAAGAATTAGTTCGAGTTTAAGTGTAATCGATAGAAATGTATGTTATGTAGTGTTGACACTTAGATTCTTGAATTTTCTATTTGGTCTTTCACTTAAGTAACTATTGCTTCAATTCTGTTCATCCGATTATATTGGCTCATATGTCATTCACTTCAGAATAAACCAAGCTTACAAATGGTACTATGCGCATGTGTACATGATGTATAACAGGAGGGAAATTTAAGGTAAAATTGGGAATTTCTCGTTCAGAAATCCCTTTTTCAAATATTGCACCCCCTGGTACGGCCCTGACTAAAGGCACACAAATATAATATACCTTTAAAACTACTGTAGTTTATAAGTAATACATATGCCAAGTTTCATTGTAATACCTACAATAGTTGTGACGGAAAAATATTTATCAGTTCCGCAAAACAATACCAAATTTCATATAGAAAAAGTGAGATAACTATAAAATCAAATGAATCTGTACAGTATTATTTATTTGAGCATCAAGACTTATACGCCATTCCCTTCAGAATAAATGAGGCTTTCAAATGGTATGATGAGAATATATATATATATATATATATATATATATATATATATATATATATATATATGTGTGTGTGTGTGTGTGTGTGTGTGTGTGTGTGGTACTAGAAAAGGGGAAATTGGGGTTAAATTGCGAATTTTACGTCCAACAACAATCGGCAAGAGCAGAGTTTGCTCCAGTATCCCTGATGTCGTTTCTTCATCATAGATATAACTTGGTAGAAATGTTTCCCATGTTCATCAATGAGTGCTCTGCAATTTTCTGGGAAGAAATCTATGTGGGAGTGCATCATATGCATTTTTAATGATACTTTACACCCTATTGCTTGGTAGAAGGTATTAGGTGCACCTCTACTTCCTTATATTTCTGAGATCGTTCGATTCCCAAAACATTCGTCACCACTTTTCGGAAAGAATCTCATGCAATCCTCTCCTCATTTTCTAACACTGTATCAAATGCAGGATCATTGAGGAGCTAGCGAATTTAAGTGCCTATAAGGGTTCTTACCTAGGGATGGGCACGAGCGAGTTCGATCGAGTTTTCTTTGAAACTCGACTCGACTCGAAACAGACATCTTTGAACTCGACTCGAGAACTCGGCTCGAAAAATTTCCTCCAACTCGACTCGAATTTGGTTCGAGTTTCGAATCGAGTCGAGCCAAAACGAGCCAAATCGAGCCTAATTGTGTGTATAGCTCAAGTACTCTCTTCAAGTATCATACATACACAATACAATTATCAATGATACTACTACTACTACTACTACTACAGCTTATTATTATTATTATTATTATTATTATTATTATTATTATTATTATTATTATAAAGGCCGACATGGCTCATCGGTAGAGCGTTCACCTCTGGTGCATGGGGTGCCGGATTCCATCTCTGCTCCCGCCAAGTGAACCTTGTGGTGGACGAACACCGTGTTCATGGGTTTCCTCGGGGCTCGCCCATTTCCTCCCACTTTCTTCATTCCACCATTTCATTCATTTCCCATTATCCCCATCTCCTTTAGCCTAGCCACATAAGAGTGGGACGTAAAACTCTAAGATTTATTATTATTACAGCGTTTTTGCTTCGCAATCGGAAGGTCCCATGCTCGAATCCAGAGTTCAGTATCCTGACTGAGGTTTTGAAGGATTTTTCTCAGTTACACCAGGTCAATGTTGAGATGGTACTTTAAAATGAGATGTTGAGATGGTACAGACCCTGACCGCCATCCTTTCACTTCCTCTCCCAATGTTGTTATTATTGTTGATTTGTTGAGTGCTCCAATGTAAAATGGACTCTGAGATTGTATCTGGTAGCTTAGTAATATATAAATAAATATATATCACTCGTTCACTTAATTCTGCAAAAGATGGGTGATGGTGGGCATGAAGTCATACGTTTCCAGGTGCATATACACTTCCTAAGAGACCACCACTTTTATGATACTTTTTCGATACGAGACAGACACAAACTTTGTCTCCTAGACTATTGTCATGGTCTGTATGTGAGTAACTTAAGACACAATCTATGCTACATTCGCGAAGTGTTCTCTCGGGATTCGTGTAAAATTGGTACAATTGCAAAGTTATCCGCGGTCCAATGCATATTGCACTAATTTTAACGGCCCATATGTAATTTGCATATTTATGGGTCTTCATATATCCGGAATTCAATCATACACTACTATAACGCTCGGGAACAAAAATGTCTTTACACTAGTTTCTTTAGATGGAACTGAACATGAATGTGGGTATATACAAAACAAATTGGATCAAGTATTGGATCAAAGAATTGTTGTGAATGAATATTAGTCTAGTAGTACTTTACTGAGTAAATAGGCAGAACGATATGGAGGAGAGATTTGTCTGGGATAAGCACAACAGTGGCTTGTGATTGAAGAAGACAAAATTATGTATGTAACACTGCTGTCAGAAATAAGATAAAGTATGAATAATGATAATATATTGTAGATATTCACTATTATTATTATCATTATCATTATTATTATTATTATTATTATTATTATTATTATTATTATTATTATTATTATTATTATTATTATTATTATTATTATTATTATTATTATTCAGCACGAAAAGTGTCACACATATCAATATTTCGTGAAAGCAGAGAATTGGAAATAGCAGTGGGATTCTGACTGTTATTTGAGGAGTGTCTGCAAATTTTGACTAAAATAGCTTTGCTCAAATAAATAACACATTGCCACAGAAAAGTAATATTGTTCTTCTCCTATAAATAACACATTGCCACACATTGCCTACTATAAAAACGAAGGAGCTTAAAACTATTCAGTAAAGAAAAGTCTGAAACTCTGTAGGGACCCCTGATTACAGATTCTGTTTGGTGGTAACTTGTTTACTTGCAGAGTTGCAAGGCTGTTGATCAATAAACCACACATGTTCAATTGCAGTTCAGTCTAAATCTGTAAGAACGTTTGCCTCCAATGAATAAGATAAAAGAGAATTTCCGGCCATACAAAATATTAGGAAGCACTTTATTTACCATGATATGTGGGGGGGAGCGCAATAGTTCAGTGGTAGAGCGTTCACCTCCGGTGCTTGGGGTCCCTGTTTCGATCCCAGCTCGCGCCGGGTGGACTTTGTGGTGGACAAACACCGTGCTCGTGGGTTTTCTCAGGGTTCTCCCGTTTCCTCCCACTTTCTTCATTCCACCATTTCACTCATCTCTCATCATCACTGTCTCCTTTAGCATAACCGTAGGACATAAAGATTTCATTCCACATTTACCATGATATGAGAGGATTTAGCGAACATCATGTTAATTGTCACTCCTCGTAAAATTAAGTTATTAGGTGGACTGGATTGGTATTAAACCACAAGGGAAACTTGTTTGATACGTGCCATTGTATCGAATTCCATAGGAATGATGAACTTTCTTTTCATACTTACTCGAAAGTCAGAAAATGTGGCATAAAATGATGTTTCTACGAGCAGCCCATATTATACAAATAACAACATTGCTATTCGGAATAGGCTTTTTGCAAATATTGGTAATAATAATAATAATAATAATAATAATAATAATAATAATAATATGTAGAAACTAGATGACGATTATTCTTCTCGCAAGAAATTCTAAATATGAAGAATTTAAAAATACCATAGGAAAATTTTGCAGAGAAAGACAATATAGGAATATTACGAAATAGCATTATGAAGATAATTTAAAGTTAAGTATGATTTCTTTTGTCACTAGAATCCTTTATAATGATTGATACTAACAGAAAAACAGACTAATAAAGCAATATGTTAATACTGAAAAATTAGTAATTTCTCCATATAGCCTATGATAAGATATTCAGAAAAGTAATCAATTTTCAATTATCCCTTTTATTAATCATTCATAATGGGAGCCACAGCTATACACAGTCACATATATAAAGACAAGGAGATTTAATGTTGATAATTATGGTTGGAATATATATATATATATATATATATATATATATATATATTTGATAAAATATTGGAAAATATAGTAAATTTTACGTATTAATTAATTAATTAATTACGAGTATTCATAACGAGAGAGCTGCTTCAACACGGCTATATCATAAAGGTGTATACCAAGAGAAAAATTAATATCGACATCAATTTGATTAAAGAGGGGTTACATGAGACATCCTGTATAGGCCTATATCCATCTTAGAATACCCGGCAACCCTGTTATTTTTCTGTTCTGGAGTTAGCAGTTATCTTTATCACCGCGGTGCTTGGTCCGGGTTTAGGGTTGTCAACAGATCGAGTGGCTCGGCTCACAGCTCATCTACTATCGAGCTGAACCGAAAAGTGAGCCGAGTCAACACCTCACCTAACCCAGACGGCAAATACCGATGGCTCACTTGAGCCGAACCGAACCGATTCGGTGGCTCATCCCGAACGAGCCGGCTCAGGCCATTGGCTCAATTGAGCCTAGCCGGCTCGAACTGTTCGCTCAGTTGAACCGAGCCGAGCCGGTTGACATCACTACCCGGGTTGGTCTTCTGCTTAGGTTCAGAAATACAACCGTGCAGGTCTCAGCCTTGATGGCAAAAACTACAGTATATACATATATTGGTGCTCACGACATTTGAGTCTCTCTTTTTATTTAAAAAAAGAGATGAGACTGTAAGCAGTGACCCCTCTCGTGAGCAACACTAAACGTATTCCACATTACGGCTTACACTTCTCATGGTCTTCGATTTCCAGTTTAATCAGGCCATGATTTGAAAACGAGCTAAAACGAGCTAAACGAGCGAGCCATGTATCAAACTCGACTCAACTCGAAACTCGATCTCAAAAACAGCAACTCGGCTCGGAACTCGACTCGAGAAAACTACCTTTGAGTTGGCTCGAAACTCGACTCGAATTCGAGTCAAGTCGAGTTTCAGCTCGACTCGTGCCCATCCCTATTCTTACCTGATTTTAGTTTCAGCAATTTGTGGAAGTTTACGCAAAATATATTTGAAGAATAGTTTTGATGCGTCTATGAATAGCCACGATTCATCGAGATTATAGACAACTCATAAGACCAGTTGGGCCTACATTGTTACAACGTAATATGTCACTTTCCACTGAAAATACTGTTTCGGAAGATGTGGAACCTTTAGTTCTTCACAGTGTAGCACACTGACGAACATTTAATGGAATATATGAATAAGCAGCAGTCCACTTTTTTTTTCTTTTTCGGATAGACCTTTAATTGGAAGAACTATGCAAAAATAGCAGTTTGAAGTATGATCTGTCCGTTCTCTCCATATCATTGGGACTGCAAATGGCACACATGGCCTTTTTCCGTGTAGCCAGTCCCGCAAATTTGTAGAACAAGTATTACAACATATATGTGGTGCTCACTTCTTGTCCACATCTCCCACTTTACAGCCAAAGTACAAGTGATATACGTTCTTTATGATAGGAGCGAAATTCCACTTTTCGCTTCACTTCGTTAAAAACAACAATTTGCTCTGCACTGCAAACACATTTACGCGACATGTTTCTGCTTAGTATAAGAGCAATGAGTATGATGTTTTCTATGTTCGATGGTTTTTTTTTTCACTTTTGTAGCAGTGAATCGAGTTTCCATTACCTGTAACAGTTTTGCTTAGAAATTCATCACATTTTCACGAAAAAATATGAAGAGTTCGTTATAGGCATCAACGTGTTTGCTTGTCGATTTACCTACTTATCAGATACCGCAGACATCTTATAGAATCGACATCGCTCCATGGATAACAGTGTGTGCTGAACCAACAGTAATACAAAAAATAGTGTCTTATCCCTTACGTACCTTATATCGTCGCTTTCAATACATAAGAGCGTACCTAACATTTTCGGGGAACCTTTGCATACCGAAAATCTGATAAAAGCATCTCTCATTCGGGTTTCAAACAATATTGTCCCCAAGTCGTCTTGACTCAATCTTACCCATCGCAATTTTTGCCATCGAATCTCATTGTCTCTTTGATCTTTGCTGCATGGTAGAAAAGTTTTTCGTGCTTCCTCGAAGTCAAAGAAATCATCTATTGTCATTGAGTGTACCTCGTATGGAAACGGCTTTTTACGCGACATTCGAGCAACAGTTAACCACTCTGTTGGAACGAACACATCTACATTTTTTTCGCATGCTCAATGCTACTACGCATGGAATCAACTTCCATTTCCGTATGTCTCGGCTTAAGAAATTTATGATCAATCATTTTTGTATGAGTACTACTCACCGCATATATACACATTGATGCGAATTTCTTGTTTAAATTTTATACATGGTCACGTTTTCAACTTCTGTTGATAATGCGCGTAAGGATATAAGAAAACATGATACAATTTCTCTGCCTTTGTTTCGTCCCAAAAATAACACTAGCCCTCATGAGTAGCAACATCGTAAATAGTAAACGTTTAGTTTACTATTATAAACGTTTAGTTTCCTCGCGTAATACAAAAGTCCTGTTTTGCAGGATGGCGTTGTTAACACTTGCTGAAGATCAAAACAAATCACCTTATGAGTTCTATCTTTCAACGCATTCTCCTTGTCTAGTCTCTTTTCTTCCCTTGCTTCGTTCTTCTTTTGTTTGTGCTCCTCGTAATTTTTCAGTTCTGCTCCTATTCCATCTTCGGACAACTTACTAAACTTGACACATACTTTATTGAAACTGTGTGAGATTATTGGGGCTCTATCCTCAGCAGTTTTACTCTCAACATCTTAAAAGCATGTTATAGATATTCTTTATTAGTACTAATTAAACTTCATGGCACTCCTTTGTTATAAAGATTTTAAAGGCTGTTCTTAATCGATAAACCTTGCTATTATATTCCTAATTTAAAATATTCATCTGTAGAAAAAATATTAAATTAAGGAAAATATACTATACCTTTTTCAGGCAAATACTCTGGATCCCCATCACTGTCATCTTCCAGCTCTATGCACTCTGAAGCACTATCATCGTCATTGTATGTCATTAACCGGCAAATATCTTCTTTAGGAATAATTTTGCTTAGCCTGTTCATTTTTATGACTTGCTTGCTCTCCTGTATTTGACACAATAACTGTGTTGCTTCCTTTCTATTCAGTGTTTTTGAACTCTTTTGCAAAACAAAAGAAAGAACGTCTTTGTAAGTCATTAACCAAGTCTCTTTTAACAATCAAACTAATAAACAAATCCAAATCAACAATCCATGGCGTCATTTACATACAAAGAGATCAAAGAATGTGGTACTCATTGTGGCATATGAGCGCCAGGCCATATTACTGTGTACTCAGATCGTTTAATACAGAAGGGCGTATGTGTCATTTAAGCCCTTATGCTTTGAACAACTTGCTTTTATATCTCTTAACGCCCTTATGAAATTGACCCCCCACAGCTGAACGGTTCGCCGTACAACCACAAAATTTCCCAGCAGCTAGACACGATTGACATCTATCGGAAGAATTGAAAATCTGAAAATCCCAAAAAATGTAAGTTACACCCTTATGTACTGAAAGCGACGATATTAATTCACAATCTCTTCTACTTCGGCGATGTTTTCATTGCCACTGCTCGTCGTGTCTTACCAGTTACTAGAATCCCAGACGTTATCTTTCTCAAACTTTGTAAACTACTTTTACTGCAGGCAATATATATATATATATATATATATATATATATATATATATATATATATATATATATATATATATATATATATATATATATATATATTGTATATTCTATATATATAGCCTGCTATAACCTGCTATAAATTTCAACATACCTTCATTACTCAAAAAACACATCCCAACTCATTGCTCTACCGCAGTGCGGCGTCAATCTTTCCACTGATGATGCATCTTTGTGCAGCGGTCCTCCATGACACTTCCATTCACAGATCATTCTTTCAAGAACAACTACAATTTTTGACAATTTACAAATTTTGCACAAATTTTGGAGTTGGCTATCATTTTTAATATTTTGATTTGAATTACTCTTGAGTGCATCATAAAAATAAATTAATAAAACTACCCTTTGATACATAATAGGCTGGTAAGATAGAAATGTCCACTCCAGGTGCATTATTCCAAAGGTGCAAGAAAAATCATAGATCCGTTTAATGAAAGCAGTCGTCGTCTACAACAACACATTTTTGATATCGCTCAGCCAACGATTGGATTTTGTAGCAAAAATAGATTGAAGTTTACGGTACGAAGTACTTCTCAACCACAAGTTGTACCTCCCGATTATGAACGAAGCTTTTCCTCGTCCTAAAATGTAATCGAAATGCTGGAATAGGTGGTATTGTTAGTTTGTGTTATTACTGTAGTAGGTGTGCGTCTATGTGTTCCTTGTGAGAGATTTTGGGTTTAAAAAGTTGGTATTACTAACCAAAACGACACTATTCTTCTTTATCGGAAGGTTCGTGTGTGATGATATTACTCATCTGTTTATTTTTACATAGTCTAGACTAGAATAGGCAGTTGGAGCTATCCGTCCTTCATCCTGTTTTGTACGGTACGCAAAAGAGTTTATTAATGGGATGATGGTTGCAACTATTGACCTATGAGTTGTTCTAATGATAGTATATTCGAAGTTGTAAACGAAAATGTCATATGCTCGATCCAACATTGGGGCGGTATTTCACAGTTCCTAGATGCTTTGCACTTTTGTCTTTTGCTCTTAATGATAACTCCTGAATTTGCGAGATCACTGCATGGTTGAGGGTAAACTTAGTCAAATGGAATAGGTCTACTGCAAGAATTGAAACAGATCATGTTTATGAATAGAAATTACGAGTGAACTTAGCAGGACCACTTTTAAAAATTATAAATATTTGCATACCGTACGTTTATACTTCGTTTGTACCGATTTGTACCGTAAACATTTTTGTTTGTACCGCATTCAAATTCGAAAAAATTGGAAAATAAAGTGGTCGTGCTAAGTTAGAGATAACAGATATTAGATATAAGATTAGAGATTAGAGATAAGATTACACATAAGATATATCCTAAAATTTCGATAACCATGCTTATAATTTTTGCAATACTCAACAATTATTGGCATTATATTGGCATTGAAACGTGGGATCTGAAAATTATGGGTGCCGTACAAATGAGAGAACAGCAAGTTATTGTTTCTGTCCAGGGTGGAAAGTAATACAAGATTCGTTTTAGTATATTCAAAATAGTACTTTCACAATTTATAAGGCAAATGCCGCCTTGTGAAATTGTAACATTAGTTTTATAATTAGGAATTGAATTTGTATCTGGAGTTGCACTGTCAACTTGATCTCTAAACTTCTCACTGTCACAATAGAGAACACTAAATGCATGCAATAGAGAATCAGTAACACATGTATTTTTGGTGCGTATAGGACGATATTCCATACAGTTCCCTAAAGGAGCTATCTAAATGTTTATTATCTTGCTACTTATATCGAGTGTTAAAAGTGGATTTATCTGTTTTATTTATTCTGTATAATTCCTTCAGTTGAGTTTATGCATATTGTTTGCACTTATGTAGTACTCCCTATTATATGTAAAAACAAGTCTTACTTTTACAATATCAATCAAGTTTGTTTTGTGTTCTGTATTCATTGACTTTTTGTATAATTATTATTGGAATATTTATATTTTTAAAATTTGAAGAAATTAGTCAATAGTCCTGTTATCCTCAAGTGAACTTAGCAGGACCACTTTATTTTCCGATTTTCTCAAATTTGAAACCGGTACAGAGGAATATTTCTACGGTACAATCCGGTAAAAACGCAGTACAAACTATTCGTACAGAAACATCTTCAGATTTGTAGAAATATGTATTCTGGTTCTAGTATGTTCACGAGAACTTAATAAGACCACTTTAATTTTCAACGTTCTCAAATCTGAGACTGGTAGAGACTAAATGTTTTACGGTACAATCTGGTACAAACGCAGAACAAACGATTTGTACAGAAAAATATTCAGATTTGTAGAAATTTGTATTCTGCTCCTGCTAGGTTCAAGTGAACTTGTCAAGACCACATTATTTTTCTATTTTTTCGAATTTTATTTTACCTTTAAAAAAGGAAACGTTTTACGGTACAATCCGGTACAAACGCAGAAGGATCGATTCGTACAGAAAAATCTCCAGATTCGTAGAAATTTATATTCTGGTCCTGCTAGGTTCACGTGAACTTGTTGACCACTTAATTTTTTGAAATTTGAGACCTGTAAAAACAAAACTTTTTACGGTACTATCCGGTACAAACGTAGAACAAACGATTCGTACAGAAAAACCTTCAGATTTACAGAACTTTGTATTCTGACTTTTCGATTTTTTTCGAATTTGAGACAGGTGCAAATGAAAATGTTTACGGTACAAACCGGTACAAACTCAGTACAAATGTATGGTATGCAAATATTAATAATTTTCAAAAGTGGTCCTACTAAGTTCACACTCGTATAGAAATTAAAATTCTGAGAGAGAAGAGTGATTTGTATCCAGTGTGGTGCTTTAAGAATATTTTTTGATGATATATGTGTAGAAAGTTTATATTTTGTGTCGAGAGATGTCCGCATTTCTTTTTATCTTCAAATCTCCTTGCCACTGAGGGAAGTTGTTACAGTATATACGTTTATTCATTTACTATCTCCAGCTGTAAATGGTAAACACAAAGCTCAATATGTTGAATCATCAATCACCACTTGAGATTTTATTTGGGAGGGAAGTATCGTTCTTCGCTGACACAAAAGTTTCACTTTGCCTTTATTACTGTTTTAACGCGCAAATCATTACATATCTACACTTCTGGAAGTACTGCCATGGTATTCTTTTATTGATGCAAAATAATTTCAGGATGCTTTGTATTTAAAATATTCATTCGATTTCTATCTTTTTAGAGCAAATGAGTAATCCATTCTGCCTTATTCATTGTCAGCCACAAGACGTAGAACTTGTGTCTAACGTAGAATCTGAATCACATGTGCTCTTACCGGAAATCAACACAGGAATTCCATTCAAAAAATATGTTTGATAACCACATAACCACGAGGAAATTTCAAAATATGCATGGAGTTTTCTCAGCCTAGTGAGCACCGAATTTTCTGCACCCTCTAGAATCTTATCCGGCTTAAATCTATCTATCTGACAATGAGTTATTTTGTTCCTATTGCTACAGGCACACTTGCGCAAATCCCCTTCAATCTTGGAACTGGGGGAAGTGGGAGGAATTGTCATATCAATAACCCGATTTGAAATGTATCTTCTTTGAGGAGAAATGTGATGATTTGTAACCGATTGCCAAGAGGCCCGTATCCACGATGGGTTAGAGTGGGCCGACCCCTCTTAACTTTTACTGCCTCCCTAAAAGTTTCATGGTAGTCTTCTAAATGAACTATAATATGGTTGAATGGGCCATCCTAACTTCACCGGGGCCCCCTACATTTTTGGCCTGGCTACCAGCCTGATTGCCACAGAGGAAAGTGAGGTGAAATTAGTGTCCCCCAGAATAAACCTGAAATCTGGCCGGCTCGCATGTTGAAAATACCTGTAGTCCCCTGATCCTCCGAAGCATTGATTTTCAACTTCATAAATATGTCGGACATCGTTAAAAAAAAATAAAGATTATATATGGACGGTCCTACCCGTTCCCGCCTCCCCCCTCCCAAAGAAATGAAGATAAATTTGGGTCTTTGTACAGGCAGGGTCGTGCTGGGATACTAATGAGGGCGGTGGACAAGTCTAATAAAAGGGCGCCCATGCAAACGGAAATATATATATATATATATATATATATATATATATATATATATATATATATATATATATTGAAAGAAAGTATGGATGCCTTTCTATATCAAAATCACCACCAAATTTGTTTTAGTATTAACGTAAATAGCTAATTTGTGGAGACCTTGAATCGAAATTCTCTTTACTAGAGAAAAAACTTTTTAGTTCCTCTAATAGCATTTCTGTCAAATAAAAAGAAGCTAAATATATCAACAATTCAATGTAGCTCTGTGGCCTATGAACACAGGAGGTTCAGTGCCGCGCTTACAAAAGCTCTCCATTGATTTCTGTCCTTAGCCTACTGGACCTAGTTTCTACTTATATTTGAATCTCTGCGAGAACCATTTTAATATTGTCTTCCTATCTGTGCCTCGGTCTTCCTAATTTTCGTTTTCCTTTTTGGATTATCAGTTAGAACTTTGAAAGCGTTTCTAATTTCTTCCATTCTGGCTACATAACCTGCCCATTTTTAGGGATGCGCACGAGACAAGATTTGAGACTGTCTCGTCTCGAAAATGTGCTTTAAAAGTGATGTCTCGACTTGAAAAATATATATTTTTCTATTGGAAGAGCTGCGTCTCGACTCGAATTTTGTCTTGAAAATTCTGTCTCGACTCGACTCGAGCGCATCCCTACCCATTTTAGCCTCCTAGACTTGATGACCTAACCTGCCCATTTTGTAAACGGTATAAAATTATGCAGTCCCTCGTTATGAAATTTTAGCGATTCCGCATTTCTGTTTCTCTTGGAGTTCGAATATTGGTTTAATAATCATGTTTTCAAATACTTTCAGTCTGCGATTTTCCCTCAGAGTCAGTGATCATGTTTCGCAACCATACAGCACAACAGACATGATTATCGTTTTATATTTTAAGCTACAAATTCCTCAACAGAATTCGCGACAACAAAGATTTTTAACTGAATAATAACACGAAAGTCGCGATGTGGGAATTTTCTAACCATCACGATAAGGTTTCTGGATTTGCAAAGTTCACGAGTCTAACGCCGTTGTCACAACCTTCCTTACGCAGACATTTATTCCCTAAAATCGGTTTGAAAATACCTATTGTCCTACATTCGCATTGAAACCTCCTAACAGAATTTTCATATGGTATTGAAGGAGATGATCAAATACCTGTTCTATTCTTTCGTAAAACTTGTTTTTTTATTGTCATCCTTATTTTCTGTTAGAGTATGTACATATTTAAAATAATATTACACTACCAACCCTTAAGAGAAGTAAAAGAAAATGTATCATTAACAAATTCAACCCATGTAATTGCTGATATTACGTATTCGTTTGTGAACGAAAAGCCCTGATCCTAGTTGGTAATTTTTAATTCGTTCCCCGTGAAAGAACGTAAAGTTTCCCGACCTGACTCCTCCATTTCCTTCTCATCTAACTTCCTGATATCCCACTAGGTCCATCTTCTATTTCTAAACTCATTCGTTACACATTTTAACGCACCTGCCCTATAGAAATTTCTTATATTTCGTGTTCCAAACCTCATGTCGATTTTACTTTGCGGAGTTCGTGCCAGGTTATCAGTTCTGATCCGAGGATTCTGCGAACTTATCTGAACAATCTTTTTCTTTTTTTCCTTTTTTTACAGGATGAGGTTGTTAGCCTCACACCAAATTCTCAAGCTGGATTATCACCCCCTGTCTGTCCGCGACTGCTTACTCAGTATATTCGCAGCTAACCTCTATATCCCAGAAACCATCTCCTCGACCCACAACCTGAGGAAGCGCCGTCCCGTGGTGACAGGAAGAACACATTTTACGGAAATTAATATAGCTATATTTTAGAATTACAATAGATACTGACTATCCGAACACTGATTTAAAACACACAGGAACAATCAATATGCTCGGATATATGGATGCATATTAAGACTGTGAAAGCTTCGATGCCGTAAAAATCGTAAATTAGAGACTAGTATCACTATAGTATTTCATGAATGCATCGTACGTTTGACTATCCGAACCATTCTTGATGTGTTATATTGTTTCGTTTTATAGTTACATAACTTTATAATATTTTTGTAAGTAATTATACTCTTTACCTGTTCTGCCAATAGCAACTGTATGAATTTATAATACAAAACTGAAATAAAGAAGAATAATTTTAAAAAATTATATTTCGCAGGGCATCTCATGTAAAGGGCGCCTTGTATTCTTCACAGCTTCTTTATTAACAATCACTATTCGAATTTAATATTGGGGGTGCGGTGGCTCAGTGGTAGATCGTTCACCTCTGGTGCTTGGGGTCCCGGGTTCGAACCGCCAAGTGAACTTCGTGGTGGACAAACACCGCGCTCGTGGGTTTTCTCGGGGTTCTCCCGTTTCCTCCCACGTTCTTCATTCGACCACTTCTTTCATCTCTCATCATCACCGTCTCCTTTAGAATAACAGGCATAAACGTGGGACGTAAAACTTAAAGATTTCATTTCATTTTCGAATTTATTATACACAGGATAACTAAAACTACTTATCTATAATGTGATGTTTCGTAGGGCGCCTTAGGTAGAAGGCGCACTGTATCTTTCACGGATTCTTTACCAATAGTAACTGTATATATTTATTGTACAGAACTGTGGTATACAGAAGAGTAAATAAAATCGTTCATCTTTGATGTGGACTCGCTGGGCGCCTAATGTAAAGGGCACACTGCGCCTTTCATGGGTTCTTTATCAATAAAACTGTAAGAATTTATTACTAAATCTTGTACCTTTATTTATACTGTGATGTTTCGGAGGGCGCACCGGGATACGTCCCGGTGTCCCGATGGGCTAGCACGGGCCTGTGTACAGGCCTTACATATGTGCTTCTTCAGTAACATTTTAGAGATAAATCAATTTAAAATGTAACTAAGGAATATTACGTTTTTTTTCTTAAAAGATTTCAGAAATAGTTACGTAAACGTGCATAAAAAGTGGAATTCTAATATTCTTAAGTGCATTAGGAAAAAGAATTTTTGAAAACAACCTCTATATGAACCTCGGAAAACAAACAATCCTTCGAAAACCTACTGTGGATTTCTTGGAATAGTACAAATACTTCTCTTTCTTTAATTGTCAGCGAGAAGCAGAACAAATCTGCCCTACCTTTAGGGAGAATTATTGGAAAGTAGGAAAAACCCTATATGAATGTCGAACTAACTGTCAACAATGTTTAATTATCCAAATTTTGTCAGAAAGATTTTGTCATTCGTCTATGAGTAACAGTAATATAGTTCGTTGTTAAGTAAAAAAAAAAAAAAAAAAAAAAAAGAAAAATTATAGGTGAAGGAATCATGATCATATAAGTTCACAAGATGTCTCCTCACGTAGATATAAGTTTTGAACAAGAAATGGACATATAGTCCAATTCAAAAGTAGTAGCAGATATAAAATTAAATGCAGAACTTCCGATCAAATTCAAAACATAAACCTAACCTGAAGAATTTGCACTACTTGGCACACCTTTTCCGTGAAAACTAAATGGTTGGAGTAACATCTCTATTCTCTGAATTCATTATGTTATTTCCAGTAATTTCGTTGCAAATAAATGTCATTGGCAGTTATTTTCCATTATGTCATGTAAAGAGATACATAAATGATTAAACTGTAGTGATGTTGAAAGACAATCCAAAAACACACAGTTGTTCACCACAAACTGATACAGGGTAGGGCTGAACGAAGGGCAATTCACATCGCTGTTGTGCGTTCCCTTTCTGAGCTAATGTGTCTCATCCAAGTTGAAGTTCAAACGCATACATAAACTACAAAAAACTCCAGATTAACATGAAATATTGTAGTAAAGACCTGAAGATATGAGTACTGGTAGAGAGAAGTGGGGAATGGCACCCATTAAGAATGACACTAAATTGAGATAGTATTCTGTAACCTATAAAGCTCTAAATTATCATGATTAATTTTGAGGTCCCTCCTATTTGTACGAAGAGAGGGTTATTCCTGAACTTTGTTATGGCAAATAATGGAAAATGAAAAGAAAGTTATTGTGTTGCACGGAATAATCCAGATATTTGGGTAACACTGCGCATATCGGTGGATATTACACCGCACCCTGCGAAAAGTTTATGTATATGAATAGCTGTTTGAGGTTTTTCTATTAAGAGACACAAAGCGATTGTTACAACTAGAAGCAATTTAAAACTAAAATATGTAAATAAGCAGTGGCGTGATCTTATGTACTTCACGAGAGCATGTGAACCACCAAAAAAATGTGTATTGTTTATTGTTCCTTAGATTACCATATTTTCACGACTTTATTTTCATTTTGTTTCTGTAACTTTACATTTGCCAGAATTTTCTTTAAATTTAAAATTGACTCTCCGCTCGCTTCTTTCATTGGCTATAGGTATTCGCATCACAACACGTTTACAACAAGGCCGGAAACGCGATGGGCTACTCTGTGCGTAGCATGAAAAGAAAGCGGGGACAGCAAGCGGAGTAACTGCAGCCTTTAAGCCCGTAGCCAGCCCAAAATTTTGGAGGGGCCCGGTAGAAGTTAGGGGATCTGACCCAACCAAATTATAGCTCATCACCATATTATAGTTCATTTGCAAGCCTACCGTGAAAATTTTAGTTTGGGCAATGAAAGTTTAGGGAGGGCCTGCTCCCCCAGCTCCCCCCTTGTTGACACGTGCCTGGCGGTCTTCCAACGTTGAAAAGAAGCTTTGAATTTGCAGTGTCGACAAGTGTTGGCAAGGGCAATGTTTCAGTCAGAAACACCCACTTTAGGGACTTGTAATAAATAGCCTCTTTACATGGTAACACTGCATAAACTTTGCCACATTTTCTCACCAGTGGATAAATATTGATGCATACTGCAAATATTCATAGGGATTCATCCAAAGCAAATCACTTTTCTGCAATTAAAAATTGTTTTTCTTCATTTTGCACATATATTGTTTTACACTTTCGATACTTTCTTTCGTTACTTCACAAAAACATTACAACCTCCAACATTAATCATGATTTCGATTTATAATTAGAACACGCTTACATTTGTTTGCAGCCTTAGGTCTTTATTGTAGTTGGTACAATCAATCAAACTTCGGGTTGCGTATCTTTAAGTACGCACTGTACAATACAGTAGTATATAACTCATTGTTTCAACCAATTACACTGGACAACAAATTTTAACTTTCTTCATGCTTCGAAAAAGAAAAAAAACACAATTTCTTATGCAAATGAGGATGCTGAATACGAAAATAAAAATAAAAATGGTGAATTGGTTCGAGTTTAAGTGTAATTGATAGAAATGTGTGTTATATAGTGTTGACACTTAGATTCTTGAATTATCTATTTGGTCTTTCACTTAAGTAGCTATTGCTTCAATTCTGTTCATCCGATTATCTTGGTTCATATGTCATTCACTTCAGAATAAACCAAACTTGCAAATGGTACTATGCGCATGTGTACATGATGTATAAGAAGAGGGAAATTTAAATTAAAATTGCGAATTTACCGTCCAAAGATGCCTTTTTTCAAATGTAGCACCCCCTCGTACGCCCGTGACTAAAGACACCCAAATATAATATACCTTTAAAACTACTGTAGTTTTTAAGTAATACATATGTCAAGTTTCATTGCAATACCTACAATAGTTGTGACGGAAAAAATATTTATCAGTTTTGCTAGACAATACCAAATTTCATATAGGAAAAAGTAAGATAACAATAAAATGAAATGAATCTGTACAGTATTATTTATTTGAGCATCAAGACTTATATGTCATTCCCTTCAGAATAAATGCGGCTTTCAAATGGTATCATGATGGTATCAGTATAGTTCTGAGATCGTTCGTTTCCCAAAACATTCGTCTCCACATTTCATAAAGAATCTCATGCAATCCTCTCCTCATTTTTTAACACTGTATCAAATTCAGGATCATTGAGGAGTTAGCGAATTTAAGTGCCTATAAGGGTTCTTACCTAGGGATGGGCACGAGCGAGTTCGATCGAGTTTTCTTTGAAATTCGACTCGACTCGAAACAGACATCTTTGAACTCGACTCGAGAACTCGGCTCGAAAAATTTCGTCCAACTCGACTCGAATTTCGTTCGAGTTTCGAATCGAGTCGAGCCAAAACGAGCCAAATCGAGCCTAATTGTGTGTATAGCTCAAGTACTCTCTTCAAGTATCATACATACACAATACAATTATTATCAATGATAGTACTACTACTACTACTACTACTACTACCATTACCACTACTACAGCTTATTATTATTATTATTATTATTATTATTATTATTATTATTATTATTATTATTATTATTATTATTATTATAAGGGCGACGTGGCTCATCGGTAGAGCGTTCACCTCTGGTGCATGGGGTGCCGGGTTCCATCTCTGCTCCCGCCAAGTGAACCTTGTGGTGGACAAACACCGTGTTCATGGGTTTCCTCGGGGCTCGCCCATTTCCTCCCACTTTCTTCATTCCACCATTTCATTCATTTCCCATTATCCCCATCTCCTTTAGCCTAGCCACATAAGAGTGGGACGTAAAACTCTAAGATTTATGATTATTACAGCGTTTTTGCTTCGCAATCGGAAGGTCCCATGCTCGAATCCAGAGTTCAGTATCCTGACTGAGGTTTTGAAGGATTTTCCTCAGTTACACCAGGTCAATGTTGAGATGGTACCTTAAAATACAGACCCTGGCCGCCATCCTTCCACTTCATTTCCCAATGTTGTTATTATTGTTGATTTGAGTGCTCCAGTGTAAAATGGCCTCTGAGATTGTATCTGGTAGCTTACTAATAAATAAATAAATATATATCTCTCGTTCACTTAATTCTGCAAAAGATGACTGATGGTGGGCATGAAGTCATACGTTTTCAGGTGCATATACACTTCCTAAGAGACCACCACTTTTATGATACTTTTTCGATACGAGACAGACACAAACTTTGTCTCCTAGACTATTGTCATGGTCTGTATGTGAGTAACTTAAGACACAATCTATGCTACATTCGCGAAGTGTTCTCTCGGGATTCGTGTAAAATTGGTACAATTGCAAAGTTATCCGCGGCCCAATGCATATTGCACTAATTTTAACGGCCCATATGTAATTTGCATATTTATGGGCCTTCATATATCCGGAATTCAATCATACACTACTATAACGCTCGGCAACAAAAATGTTTTTACACTAGTTTCTTTAGATGGAACTGAACATGAATGTGGGTATATACAAAACAAATTGGATCAAGTATTGGATCAAAGAATTGTTGTGAATGAATATTAGTCTAGTAGTACTTTACTGAGTAAATAGGCAGAACGATATGGAGGAGAGATTTGTCTGGGATAAGCACAACAGTGGCTTGTGATTGAAGAAGACAAAATTATGTATGTAACACTGCTGTCAGAAATAAGATAAAGTATGAATAATGATAATATATTGTAGATATTCACTATTATTATTATCATTATCATTATTATTATTATTATTATTATTATTATTATTATTATTATTATTATTATTATTATTATTATTATTATTATTATTATTATTATTCAGCACGAAAAGTGTCACACATATAAATATTTCGTGAAAGCAGAGAATTGGAAATAGCAGTGGGATTCTGACTGTTATTTGAGGAGTGTCTGCAAATTTTGACTAAAATAGCTTTGCTCAAATAAATAACACATTGCCACAGAAAAGTAATATTGTTCTCCTATTTTTATTGCCTACTATAAAAAGGAAGGAGCTTAAAACTATTCAGTAAAGAAAAGTCTGAACCTCTGTAGGGACCCCTGATTACAGATTCCGTTTGGTGGTAACTTGTTTACTTGCAGAGTTGCAAGGCTGTTGATCAATAAACCACACATGTTCAATTGCAGTTCAGTCTAAATCTGTAAGAACGCTTGCCTCCAATGAATAAGATAAAAGAGAATTTCCGGCCATACAAAATATTAGAAAGCATTTTATTTACCATGATATGTGGAGGGGGGCGCGGTAGTTCAGTGGTAGAGCGTTCACCTCTGGTGCTTGGGGTCCCTGGTTCGATCCCAGCTCGCGCCGGGTGGACTTTGTGGTGGACAAACACCGTGCTCGTGGGTTTTCTCAGGGTTCTCCTGTTTCCTCCTACTTTCTTCATTCCACCATTTCACTCATCTCTCATCATCACCGTCTCCTTTAGCATAACCGTGGGACATAAAGATTTCATTCCATTTTTACCATGATATGAGAGGATTTAGCGAACATCATGATAATTGTCACTTCTCGTAAAATTAAGTTATTAGGTGGACTGGATTGGTATTAAACCACAAGGGAAACTTGTTTGATACGTGCCATTGTATCGAATTCCATAGGAATGATGAACTTTCTTTTCATACTTACTCGAAAGTCAGAAAATGTGGCATACAATGATGTTTCTACGAGCAGCCCATATTATACAAATAACAACATTGCTATTCGGAATAGGCTTTTTCCAAATATTAGTAGTAGTAGTAGTAGTAATAATAATAATAATAATAATAATAATAATAATAATAATAATAATAATAATAATAATAATAATAATATGTAGAAACTAGGTGACAATTATTCTTCTCGCAAGAAATTCTAAATATGAAGAATTTAAAAATACCATAGGAAAATTTTGCAGAGAAAGACAATATAGGAATATTACGAAATAGCATTATGAAGATAATTTAAAGTTAAGTATGATTTCTTTTGTCACTAGAATCCTTTATAATGATTGATACTAACAGAAAAACAGACCAATAAAGCAATATGTTAATACTGAAAAATTAGTAATTTCTCCATATAGCCTATGATAAGATATTCAGAAAAGTGATCAATTTTGAATTATCCCTTTTATTAATCACTCATAATGGGAGCCACAGCTATACACAGTCACATATATAAAGACAAGGAGATTTAATGTTGATAATTATGGTTGGAATATATATATATATATATATATATATATATATATATATATATATATTTGATAAAATATTGGAAAATATAGTGATATATAGTGGAAAATATAGTGATTGGAAAATATAGTGGAAAATATATATATGGGTGATTCTGAAATTAAGGGGAATTTTCAGTCCCTGTGATATTTCAGCCTCTAGATATGCAATATTAAAGTAACAAAGTTATTATAAAATAAAAAATAATTAGTACTTTGTGTTGATTTTATTTTAACATTTATTTTATTTTTCTGCTTTTAAAAAAGCGAAAACTATGTGAAATGTAACCTCCGTGGAGTGTCCCCACCAGCATTTTTCAACGTTAACAGAAGAGAAAAATATGTTTTTACTAGAAAATTCGTGAAAAATCCGCATAAGTTACTACTGTAAGACATAAATAATGAAACTACTTAGCAAGAAGTTAAATTTTAAGGTTATTTTCAAGGTCTATTTAATGCGAAAATATTGTCCCTGGGTTGTGAGGTAACCTCCATGGAGTACTTTTAAAATTACCAGAAATTCTACTAGGAAGCAACACTGTCCAGTCTCTAGATATGAAAGTGAAGCTCAGAGCAGCCATTTTGTGAGTGATATGTTGATAAGTGTGTGTGCAGTATTGTGTTCGTGAAAAATCTTCACATCTTGTGGAAAATAGGTGCGTACTCTTTGATCTTGTAACCTCCATGTATCTGCTAGTTTTATTATTAAAAATGTTGAAAATGTTTTTTCAATTGATTATTGTTAAAATAGCAGTTTTCCTACTAAAAATGGAGTCATTCCATATATAGTCTTCTAGCTTTGAGTATCAGACTGTCTGAAGTGCACTTTCGTAACCTCCATGGAAGTAACCTACATGGCTTTTATCTAGCATGGAGGTTACACATGATCCATGGAGGTTACCATAATGAGCATTTCATGATATTATTATAAAAAATAGTTATATATTTTAGTTACTATGAGCTTCTTATTGAAATGCTACCTATTAGAGTTACCCGGAGGAAAAAATCCAAAAATTCCATCAGATGTTTGCTAAACATGGTACTATAATATAAATTACATGTTGTTTTCAATGATATATGATTTGGCTGATGAATATTGAATTAAAATTTAATTAAATGTTATACATGAGTAAAATTTCGAAATAGAACATCTGTACCATTTGTTGTTGCTTATCTCTTTGAACAAAAGCACTAAATGCTTGAAGTTAGGTGTTAGGATGTGCACTTTGTACAGTCAAAGCTAATAAAAACAGGTTTGTTGCTGATTAAACCTGGATTATTAAAATTATTGATTTTTTATTTTATAGAGAGAATGGCACCAAGAAAAAAGGAATGGTAGTGAAAAGATAACAATGGAATCAAATAAAAACGTTAATTGTGGAGAGAAAAAGCCAAGTAAGGTATCAGAAATAGAAAAATGAAAAGAGAATCAGAAAGACGAAGAAGAGAAAGAATAAAAGCAAATCCAGTATTATACGAAGAATTCAAAATAAAAGAGAGAGATAGATACAAAGCCAGAATTACAAGCGGAATAATTTTAAAAAAATGCCAGACATGAGTAAACGAGAGAAAAGAGCCCAGAGAAAAACATACGTGAAAAAGTTGGAAGGCATAAAGAAAAGAAGAAACGAAGAAAACAAGGAAGCAGTAAATAAAATGCTGGAAGAGGCAACTCCTCCTGACAGTGATAATAGTGGTAACAATCAAAATGTCGTAACGAATGATATTGTTGAGCCTAATTTTGAACGGGTAGAAACCAGCCGAAAGAAAAGTGGTAAGAAAATTTCAAAACGAAATAAAACTAACAAGGAGAAAGCAAACTTTGGTAAATGAGCTTCGGGCTTATTTTTTGCGCAGTGCTAGTGCATATTTAAAGTGTTAATATTACAAACTGGGAGAGCGCAACAGCCAAAAATGACGGGGAAAAAGCGTCTTGAAGTTTCCGACTGGCCGCATATATCGTACGACGCATGAAGTTATCAAGTGACGGCGTGTCAGATTGAGGAATCTCTACGACTCACGTGCAAAGGGTGCCGGGTTCGATTTCTGCCCGAGTCAACTTTACTTTTTTTTTTTTTTTGCTTCAACCAATAAAGTAGCCATTTGTAGCTACAAGTAAACCAATTATTCTCCGTATGTTTATTATGACTAAAACAATAGATATATTGAAATCAATTGTAAAATCCTTCAATGTTCCATGTTAAATATCAACAAAATCTAATCTATTCCGTAAATATATTGGTATCACGAGTTATATTATGGTTGCCGCAGTCATTGTGAAAAAAAATGTTCTTCACGCTTCGTGTTTACATCCGTTGACAGTGTGCGAATTATAACTGAAATGAGGGGGACAATTTCCTTTGGTTATAGCTACCAAAGGGAATGGAAGTGCCGTCAAGTGACAAGGGGGAGAAACACATTGCTATTAAATATGCGCAGACTAAGCTGCTTTCATGTAATCCTAACACTAAATGCAGTCATTTTCATGAGGGACAATACAACTCTGTGCCTGTTGCACGGAGAAAAATCCGTTCTCCGGACAGCGGTAACAAATATACGGTATCCTCTTGCTTACTATAGAAATCAGTACGGAGCATACGTTATCCGCATGCTACATAGGCATTGCCCTTAAATGTTACATCATGTCGTTGCAGGATGTCTGAGATCTAATAGTTTTCCGTATATAACATGCATATACTTCTGTTACCTTCGTCAGCTATATGTTATATACGTCCATTTGTATGTGAGATCCTGACCGCCGGCATTGTTTCATACGGAAAGTAAGTATAGATGGAACACTTACACAGAAAGTATTATAAAACATGCGTTGTCAGTTATACGTCTGCTGTACGTTAAGTCCAAAAACTATAGGAACTACGCATGTAACCTTTTTAAGTAGGCCACCTACAATTTTTTTCTCAGTGCATTTCAACCATAAAGTGTATTATTTTATGTAACAACATTTATGAACTGCGGCAACTTGTTTTCAGATTACTCTAACCTAACGATGTTCAGAAGTTTCATTATAGTTACGTGTTAAAAGTTCCGTATTTTTACTTAACTACTGCACCCAGTACCAAGTAAATCTCAACAAACGTTGTGTTATCAAGATGTGTAATCCGCCAGTGACAACGAAACGATGCAAATTTTTGGAGGGATATCGACAGAATTTACACAGCAAACTCTTTTGTTATGTTGAAATTATGTACTCCAGAAGCACCATCAGACACTACCTGGCCTTAAAATGTCTACTAACATCTCCGAATAAAGTCGAGTTTTTTACAGAATAGAGGCAGAACTCGTAATTGTGTTTCCCTCAAAAGCAAATAGAACCAGTGTGGATACTAAAGACATTGTTGCGGGATTGGAACAGCTTTTCTTGGTAAATAGAACATTCCGGTTTACTTTTACTGCAATTTTAGCTGTGCGCACAAATCTATATTAAGCATTCAATTCAAAATATTACATTGTCTAACATTTTACCAGTGGATAAAACTTAAATATATATCTTCACTGGGTATGTTTTGTAACCTCCGTGGATATTAATGTAACCACCGTGTTTGTCAAAATAATAAATTACCATTTTAAAAAAATATATTTTCTAGACCTCATCCACTGTAATGATTGTATTTGTTTAGCCCTTAGGTGTGTAGAAAATAAATCATACATTATTTCTCCGATTTTTAATTTTAAGATTTTTCCAATGCCAAAATTCCCCTTAATTTCAGAATCACCCATATATATATATATTTGATAAAATTTTGGAAAATGTGGTAAATTTTACGTATTAATTAATTAATTAATTACGAGTATTCATAACGAGAGAGCTGCTTCAACACGGCTATAGCATAAAGGTGTATACCAAGAGATAAATTAATACCGACATCAATTTGATTAAAGAGGGGTTACATGAGACATCCTGTATAGGCCTATATCCATCTTAGAATACCCGGCAACCCTGTTATTTTTCTGTTCTGGAGTTAGCAGTTATCTGTATCACCGCGGTGCTTGGTCCGGGTTTAGGGTTGTCAACAGATCGAGTGGCTCGGCTCACAGCTCATCTACTATCGAGCTGAACCGAAAAGTGAGCCGAGTCAACACTTCACCTAACCCAGACGGCAAATACCGATGGCTCACCTGAGCCGAACCGAACCGATTCGGTGGCTCATCCCGAACGAGCCGGCTCAGGCCATTGGCTCAATTGAGCCTAGCCGGCTCGAACTGTTCGCTCAGTTGAACCGAGCCGAGGCGGTTGACATCACTACCCGGGTTGGTCTTCTGCTTAGGATCAGAAATACAACCGTGCAGGTCTCAGCCTTGATGGCAAAAACTACAGTATATACATATACTGGTGCTCACGACATTTGAGTCTCTCTTTTTATTTAAAAAATCTATTGTGGTTTCGTTATCGAGAAGAGATGAGATGCAAGCAGTGACCCCTCTCGTGAGCAACACTAAACGTATTCCACATTACGGCTTACACTTCTCATGGTCTTCGCTTTCCAGTTTCATCAGGCCATGATTTGAAAACGAGCTAAAACGAGCTAAACGAGCGAGCCATGTATCAAAGTCGACTCAACTGGAAACTCGATCTCAAAAACAGCAACTCGGCTCGGAACTCGACTCGAGAAAACTACCTTTGACTTGGCTCGAAACTCGACTCGAATTCGAGTCGAATCGAGTTTCAGCTCGACTCGTGCCCATCCCTATTCTTACCTGATTTTAGTTTCAGCAATTTGTGGAAGTTTACGCAAAATATATTTGAAGAATAGTTTTGATGCGTCTATGAATAGCCACGATTCATCGAGATTATAGACTACTCATAAGACCAGTAGGGTCTACATTGTTACAACGTAATATGTCACTTTCCACTGAAAATACTGTTACGGATTCAGTCGTGTTCAAAACCCGAACGATTTTAGATCTTCAGAATAAGCTCCCCAATTCTTGAGTTTGGACGCCAGCAGTTCTGCGCCCCTTTTGACAATTCCAGGTAGTTTAATTCAGGTTGAGTATCATATGGTGATAATGATATTTTGGTTTTGTGAGGTTAGGATCGGTAGAAGACGATGAATCTGCAGCAGAATTTGACAATGTGGGTCGCCATTGTTCACCTTTTGATCTTCACTGCAGTAAGGTACACGAAGATGTGGAACCTTTAGTTCTTCAGAGTGTAGCACAGTGACGAACATTTAAAGGAATATATGAATAAGTAGTAGTCCACATTTTTTTCTTTTTCGGATAGACCTTTAATTGGAAGAACTATGCAAAAATAGCAGTTTGAAGTATGATCTGTCCGTTCTCTCCATATCATTGGGACTGCAAATGGCACACATGGCCTTTTTCCGTGTAGCCAGTCCCGCAAATTTGTAGAACAAGTATTACAACATATATGTGGTGCTCACTTCTTGTCCACATCTCTCACTTTACAGCCAAAGTACAAGTGATAGACGTTCTTTAATAGGAGCGAAATTCCACTTTTCGCTTCACTTCGTTAAAAACAACAATTTGCTCTGCACTGCAAACACATTTACGCGACATGTTTCTGCTTAGTATAGGAGCAATGAGTATGATGTTTTCTATGTTCGATGTTTTTTTTTCACTTTTGTAGCAGTGAATCGAGTTTCCATTACCTGTAACAGTTTTGCTCAGAAATTCATCACATTTTCACGAAAAATATGAAGAGTTCATTATAGGCATCAACGTGTTTGCTTGTCGATTTACCTACTTATCAGATACCGCAGACATCTTATAGAACTGACATCGCTCCATGGATAATAGTGTGTGCTGAACCAACAGTAATACAAAAAATAGTGTCTTATCCCTTACGTACCTTATATCGTCGCTTTCAATACATAAGAGCGTACCTAACATTTTCATAATTTTACAGGAGAAGCGAAAGAAAATTTTGTAATATGTTCAAGTCAACATAACTTTTTGACTATTTTCAGGAAAGATTTAATTTTTTGGACGCTTATTGGCGAGGGACAAATGTTCCTTTCCGTGTAGATTTGACTTTCCAGCTGTTCGTATGTGTTGATAAAATTGCAAAGTTTTTAACTTACGCCTTTATGCTGTGAACAGGTGTATGTTAAACTCTAGTTCTAAAATAACAATAATGGCGTATGTTTTAGTAACTTTATTTTTCACATATTTTACAGTTTTGTACATAATGAGCATTGATAATACAGTTAATGTTTTTTCTTTTGCTATAATTATAAGATTGTTTATTATGTTGTATATAACATTTTTGTATGAAAAATGTAACTTTGGCTACACATTATAGAATATAAAAAAATATGTTTTAAGGTAAACATTATGGCTGTATTGACACAAAGGAAAGTCCTTTTAACAATGGACCTCAAAATCTTCGACATTTTCATCAGTTTGTAGATTTCGGAAATATGCGTGGTTGTCTCGCAGTATTACTTCTATATCGCACCAATTTTCCAAGTCTTTCTTCTTTTGATTAGAAATAGGCCGAGCAGAAGAATACCGGGGTAAGAGAGTAGGCTGGTTTAGTGTACAGCTTCTCGGGGAACCTTTGCATACCGAAAATCTGAAAAAGTCATCTCTCATTCGGGTTTCGAACAATGTTGTCCCCAAGTCGTCTTGACTCAATCTTATCCATCGCAATTTTTGCGAGCCAATCTCATTGTCTTTTTGATCTTTGCTGCATGGTAGAAAAGTTTTTGTGCTTCCTCCAAGTCAAAGAAATCATCTATTGTCATTGAATGTACCTCGTATGGAAACGGCTTTTTGCGCGACATTCGAGCAACAGTTAACCACTCTGTTGGAACGAACACATCTACATTTTTTTCGCATGTTCAATGCTACTACGCATGGAATCAACTTCCATTTCCGTATGTCCCGGCTTAAGAAATTTATGATCAATCATTTTTGTATGAGTACTACTCACCACATATATACACATTGATGCGAATTTCTTGTTTAAATTTTATACATGGTCACGTTTTCAACTTCTGTTGATAATGCGCGTAAGGATATAAGAAAACATGATACAATTTCTCTGCCTTTGTTTCGTCCCAAAAATAACACTAGCCCTCATGAGTAGCAACATCGTAAATAGTAAACGTTTAGTTTACTATTATAAACGTTTAGTTTTCTCGCGTAATACAAAAGTCCTGTTTTGCAGGATGGCGTTGTTAACACTTGCTGAAGATCAAAACAAATCACCTTATGAGTTCTATCTTTCAACGCATTCTCCTTGTCTAGTCTCTTTTCTTCCCTTGCTTCGTTCTTCTTTTGTTTGTGCTCCTCGTAATTTTTCAGTTCTGCTCCTATTCCATCTTCGGACAACTTACTAAACTTGACACATACTTTATTGAAACTGTGTGAGATTATTGGGGCTCTATCCTCAGCAGTTTTACTCTCAACATCTTAAAAGCATGTTATAGATATTCTTTATTAGTACTAATTAAACTTCATGGCACTCCTTTGTTATAAAGATTTTAAAGGCTGTTCTTAATCGATAAACCTTGCTATTATATTCCTAATTTAAAATATTCATCTGTAGAAAAAATATTAAATTAAGGAAAATATACTATACCTTTTTCAGGCAAATACTCTGGATCCCCATCACTGTCATCTTCCAGCTCTATGCACTCTGAAGCACTATCATCGTCATTGTATGTCATTAACCGGCAAATATCTTCTTAGGAATAATTTTGCTTAGCCTGTTCATTTTTATGACTTGCTTGCTCTCCTGTATTTGACACAATAACTGTGTTGCTTCCTTTCTATTCAGTGTTTTTGAACTCTTTTGCAAAACAAAAGAAAGAACGTCTTTGTACGTCATTAACCAAGTCTCTTTTAACAATCAAACTAATAAACAAATCCAAATCAACAATCCATGGCGTCATTTACATACAAAGAGACCAAAGAATGCGGTACTCATTGTGGTATATGAGCGCCAGGCCATATTACTGTGTACTCAGATCGTTTAATACAGAAGGGCGTATGTGTCATTTAAGCCCTTATGCTTTGAACAACTTGCTTTTATATCTCTTAACGCCCTTATGAAATTGACCCCCCACAGCTGAACGGTTCGCCGTACAGCCACAAAATTTCCCAGCAGCTAGACACGATTGACATCTATCGGAAGAATTGAAAATCTCAAAATCCCAAAAAATGTAAGTTACGCCCTTATGTATTGAAAGCGACGATATTAATTCACAATCTCTTCTACTTCGGCGATGTTTTCAGTTGCCACTACTCGTCGTGTCTTACCAGTTACTAGAATCCCAGACGTTATCTTTCTCAAACTTTGTAAACTACTTTTACTGCAGGCAATATATATATATATATATATATATATATATATATATATATATATATATATATATATTGTATATTCTATATATATAGCCTACTATAACCTGCTATAAATTTCAACATACCTTCATTACTCAAAAAACACATCCCAACTCATTGCTCTACCGCAGTGCGGCGTCCATCTTTCCACTGATGATGCATCCTTGTGCAGCGGTCCTCCATGACACTTCCATTCACAGATCATTCTTTCAAGAACAACTACAATTTTTGACAATTTACAAATTTTGCACAAATTTTGGAGTTGGCTATCATTTTTAATATTTTGATTTGAATTACTCTTGAGTGCATCATAAAAATAAATTAATAAAACTACCCTTTGATACATAATAGGCTGGTAAGATAGAAATGTCCACTCCAGGTGCATTATTCCAAAGGTGCAAGAAAAATCATAGATCCGTTTAATGAAAGCAGTCGTCGTCTACAACAACACATTTTTGATATCGCTCAGCCAACGATTGGATTTTGTAGCAAAAATAGATTGAAGTTTACGGTACGAAGTACTTCTCAACCACAAGTTGTACCTCCCGATTATGAACGAAGCTTTTCCTCGTCCTAAAATGTAATCGAAATGCTGGAATAGGTGGTATTGTTAGTTTGTGTTATTGCTGTAGTAGGTGTGCGCCTATGTGTTCCTTGTGAGAGATTTTGGGTTTAAAAAGTTGGTATTACTAACCAAAACGACACTATTCTTCTTTATCGAAAGGTTCGTGTGTGATGATATTACTCATCTGTTTATTTTTACATAGTCTAGACTAGAATAGGCAGTTGGAGCTATCCGTCCTTCATCCTGTTTTGTACGGTACGCAAAAGAGTTTATTAATGGGATGATGGTTGCAACTATTGACCTATGAGTTGTTCTAATGATAGTATATTCGAAGTTGTAAACGAAAATGTCATATGCTCGATCCAACATTGGGACGGTATTTCACAGTTCCTAGATGCTTTGCACTTTTGTCTTTTGCTCTTAATGATAACTCCTGAATTTGCGAGATCACTGCATGGTTGAGGGTAAACTTAGTCAAATGGAATAGGTCTACTGCAAGAATTGAAACAGATCATGTTTATGAATAGAAATTACGAGTGAACTTAGCAGGACCACTTTTGAAAATTATAAATATTTGCATACCGTACGTTTATACTTCGTTTGTACCGGTTTGTACCGTAAACATTTTTGATTGTACCGGATTCAAATTCGAAAAAATTGGAAAATAAAGTGGTCGTGCTAAGTTAGAGATAACAGATATTAGATATAAGATTAGAGATTAGAGATAAGATTACACGTAAAATATATCCTAAAATTTCGATAACCATGCTTATAATTTTTGCAATACTCAACAATTATTGGCATTATATTGGCATTGAAACGTGCAATCTGAAACTTATGGGTGCCGTACAAATGAGAGAACGGCAAGTTATCGTTTCTGTCCAGGATGGAAAGTAATACAAGATTCGTTTTAGTATATTCAAAATAGTACTTTCACAATTTATAAGGCAAATGCCGCCTTGTGAAATTGTCACATTAGTTTTATAATTAGGAATTGAATTTGTATCTGGAGTAACAAAGTCAACTTGTTCCCTGAACTTCTCACTGTCACAATAAAGAGCAATAAATGCATGCAATAGAGAATCAGTAACACATGTATTTTTTGGTGCGTATAGGACGATATTCCATACAGTTCCCTAAACGAGTTATCTAAGTTTTTATTATCTTGCTACTTATATCGAGTGTTAAAAGTGAATTTACCTGTTTTATTTATTCTGTATAATTCCTTCAGTTGAGTTTATGCATATTGTTTGCACTTATGTAGTACTCCCTATTGTTTGTAAAAACAAGTCTTACTTTTACAATATCAATCAAGTTTGTTTTGAGTTCTGTATTCATTGACATTTTGTATAATTATTATTGGAATATTTATATTTTTAAAATTTGAGGAAATTAGTCAATAGTCCTGTTATCCTCAAGTGAACTTAGCAGGACCACTTTATTTTCCGATTTTCTCAAATTTGAAACCGGTACAAAGGAATATTTCTACGGTACAATCCGGTAAAAACGCAGTACAAACTATTCGTACAGAAACATCTTCAGATTTGTAGAAATATGTATTCTGGTTCTAGTATGTTCACGATAACTTAGTAAGACCACTTTAATTTTCTACTTTCTCGAATCTGAGACTGGTAGAGACTAAACGTTTTACGGTACAATCTCGTACAAACACAGAACAAACGATTTGTACAGAAAAATCTTCAGATTTGTAGAAATTTGTATTCTGCTCCTGCTAGGTTCAAGTGAACTTGGCAAGACCACATTATTTTTCTATTTTTTCGATTTTTTACCTTTAAAAACTGAAACTTTTTACGGTACAATCCGGTACAAACGCAGAAGGATCGATTCGTACAGAAAAATCTCCAGATTTGTAGAAATTTATATTCTGGTCCTGCTAGGTTCACGTGAACTTGTTGACCACTTAATTTTTTGAAATTTGAGACCTGTAAAAACAAAACTTTTTACGGTACTATCCGGTACAAACGTAGAACAAACGATTCGTACAGAAAAACCTTCAGATTTACAGAACTTTGTATTCTGACTTTTCGATTTTTTTCGAATTTGAGACAGGTGCAAATGAAAATGTTTACGGTACAAACCGGTACAAACTCAGTACAAATGTATGGTATGCAAATATTTATAATTTTCAAAAGTGGTCCTACTAAGTTCACACTCGTATAGAAATTAAAATTATGAGAGAGAAGAGTGATTTGTATCCAGTGTGGTGCTTTAAGAATATTTTTTGATGATATATGTGTAGAAAGTTTATATTTTGTGTCGAGAGATGTCCTCATTTCTTTTTGTCTTCAAATCTTCTTGCCAGTAAGGGAAGTTTTTACAGTATCAATGTTTATTCATTTACTATCTCCAGTTGTAAATGATAAGCACAAAACTCAATACTTTGAATCATCAATCACCATTTGAGATTTTTTTTTGGGGGGGAGGGAAGTATTGTTCTTCGCTGATACAAAAGTTTTACTTTGCCTTTATTACTGTTTTAGCACGCAACTCATTACATGAGAACTGAGATAGGATAGTGATTTACGCGAGACGCGTGTTGTTAACGCTCCCGTAAACGTTCTTAAATTCAGTGGAAATAAACTCTTATTTTCCCCAAAAACTTTATTATCGTTCATCGGAACCTCTAGCGCGAGTATTGTGGAAGTTTCAGTGCAGTGCTAGTGTTATAAGTGGCTAAAGTGGCATGTTGCATGATAGTAGCTAGTTGTAGCTTGCTGTAGTTAGCACAAAGAAGCACGCCACACAGCCGCCATTTCGATAGACAAACTCAGTTTTGTTCAGGAAGTTGTGAGTACCCGAGACTTAGTGAACGACAAGCTCGACTCTGATTGGTCGGAGTGACACAACTTCGCTTGCCAATCACAGGCCCCCATTGCCCGCTCATAGTGTATATAAGTGAAGCCAGAGCCGGGAACTGTCGCAGTACGCTGCATACAGGACCACAGAATAAGTGTTCCAGTCAAAAGAAAAACTAGCTCCCTGACTAATAAACTCTTTCCCCCCAGTGAACTTTCAGAGCCAGCTTCAGTTAAATCCCAACAAACGCTAGATGACCAGCGACGTTCAGAGCAACGCCTCTGGCGCATCAAACTCAAGTGGAACCCCACCCGCAAGCAGTGTGCCCGTAAGGAAGCCCCCCACACCCACAATGAGCTTAGCGCACCAGCTAAAAGCGCTACACTTCAGCAACTTAGGTGCAGTACAACGGCGCAGAACCGCCAATCCCCGCAAGCAAAGAACCACACCCAGCACACAGGACTCTCCACAAGATCATAGTATCCAACCAAGCCCCTGTGACGAGACATCAGCGCACCAGCCACTACCAACCGAAGACATCTTAGTCGACATGTCAGACCCAGCGTCCGACACTGACCCAGAGACACCAGATGATCACAGCTCGGAAGGGGAATTCCAGAAGCCAAAGAAGAGGGCACGCCGTGCTCGGGAGACCAAAGGAGTTAACTCCCACATTGAGTTTCGCAACAAATTTGCATCTCTAGAAAGCATTGATATCAGTGATGAACACGGATCCTCACGCAAGGAGCCAAACCCCCCTCCCCCCAAGAAGATGCAGACCAACGCTACCCAGCGAAGCACGTCCCACCTCTGTACATCTACGGAATCGTGAGAAGAATGACGTTCATCAAGACCATCTCAGCAACGTGCTCCATACCGCCAAAAGTCATCAACACCAGCCAGTGTGTTAAAATTCACTGCCGGAGCATGGCAGACTTCAGGAAAATCGAAGCGTACTGCACACAATAGCAGTATGAATTCGCAACCGAACTCCCAAAGCCTTCCAGACCCATTAAGGTGGTCATACGAAAGCTACCAATGGATACTGACACCCAGGACATCATGAATGGCCTAAAAGCTCTGCAATACCCAGTCACTTCCGTCACGCAAAAAGAGGGGCAGGGCTGGACCCGATGGAAATCGCCCACTGTTCCCCCTATTCCTGGTTGCAATGGACAAACACCCAGAGAACAAAGACATTTATGAGATGAAGTACCTGCTTAACTGTAGAGTGGAAGTCGAAAACTACAGAGGGCAGGAAATTCTACAGTGCTTCCGCTGCCACAGAGTAGGACACTCACAGCGAACATGCCGAGCAGCACCACGCTGTGTGAAGTGTGAGAACTCCCACCTCACATCAGAATGCCCGAAGACAAACAGAGATGAACCGGCGAAGTGCGTCAACTGCAAAGGAGACCAGCCAGCCAATTACAAAGGATGCCCCATCCTGAAAGCCGCCAAAAACAAGAGGACGCAACAAGACACGCAAAACGACTAGCCCAACAAAACTCCAAGCAACGCAGACAAGAAGCCAACTAACAAGAAAAACAACAGCCCAGTAGAGCCACCAGCCAAGCAGACGCAGCAAGACAGACAACAGGATACCACCACCAAGCAGCCCACCAGCCGCTCTAGACGCCCCGAAGCAAATCCAGAAGACACTGCCACTGACAGCCCAGCATCCCTTGTAGCCACCATAAAGGACATCATGGACCTCCTCCAAGGGCTCAACATAAAGAAGTTCTTGAACACAGTGAAGACAGGCCTACGAAAGATGCAAGATGCCAGAGACTCAGCGTCCAAGTTCACCATCATGTTCGAGATAGTCGCTTCACTCCTCGATGATGGCAGCCAATAAGAGGAAGAAAGTAGCACGCGACCTCAGGGTCATACATTGAAATGCGGATGGGATTCGCAAGCAAAAACCAAACCTCGAGGACTTCCTACAGCGTGAGCGTGTGGACATCGCATTGCTCACAGAAACCCACCTTAAACCCAACATACCATTCAAAATACGTAATTACACCTTCCATAGAACCGACCGCCAGGGACCAAAAGGCGGTACAGGTATCCTCATCAAAACGTCGATTCCCCACGAGCCCCTTCCTCTCCCAACCCTTCACTCCCTCGAGGGCACTGGAATTATCCTGCACTCTCCGGACGGATCAGTCTACGTCATTGCTGCTTACAGACAACCGTTAGCAAGATTGGAACCACAAGACCTGCGGAACCTGAGGAGACTTGGCCATCGGGTACTCATAGGGGGCGACCTTAATTGCAAGCACCCCCTGTGGAACTCCAAAGTTTTAAACGCAAACGGCAACATACTCTTCCAAGCACTTAATCGGGTAGACCTAACACCAGCAGCACCTGTTGAGCCCACGCACTACCCCAAGAACGAAGGTGAACCTGATGTCCTAGACATGATCCTGACGACTAACCTGGCACTCCTGGATGGACCCCACTCCATAATCGCCCTGGCTTCGGACCACGTACCAGTGTTGCAGACCATCTCAGTCAACCACCAACTCTCCACCCGAAGGCTTCCAACCATCACCACCACAGACTGGGACAACTACCGCCAGCTTCTTGCAGAACTTGTGGACACAAGGACCCCAGTCAATACACCAGAGGAAGTCGAAGAAGCAGTAATCAACCTCGCGGCATCCATAAGATCATCATACAGGCTGGCATCTACATCAACCACCACCGAGCCCGAAAACAACAACCGCCCCGAGGAACTACGTACCGCCGCGCTCATTCAACTCAAACGATGGGCAAGAAAGCAGTGGCAACGCACCAGGGACCATCGATACAAATCGCTATGGAACAGCCTTACCACCAGGGTGCGGAAACGGCTGCAAAGGCTGAAGATTCAAAAATGGGAAAACAAACTCCAAGCCATGGAGACACCGAACCAAGAGTTCTGGCGACTGGCGAAAACCATCTCACGACCGACCAGCGGCTCCAGATCCTACCCCCTGCAAGGACCGAAAGGATTACTGCACGACCCTGAGGAACAGGCGGAGCTCTTTGCAAACACACTCGAAGAGGTACTGCAGCAGAACGACACCCAGCCAGACGCCCGCATACTCCGCGCCGTCATCCACAGCATGGAGCATACACAACTAGAAGACCCATTACCGCCGAATGCACTCACAACGCCACGAGAAATCAGGACAGTTCTCAGGAAGATCCATCCCGGCAATGCCCCTGGAATTGACCGAATACCTCCGTCAGCGCTGAGAGAAGCCCCAAGAAAAGCAATAGTACTGCTGTGTCGCATCTACAACAGTATACTGCGTTCAGGACACTTCCCAACGACCTGGAAGGAAGCCAACATAGTGATGATCCCGAAACCGGGCACAGTACGGACCAACCCTACGAACTATCGGCCGATCAGCCTCCTATCGCACGTCAGCAAAACATTCGAAAGAATACTCCAGAGGAGGCTGCAAAAGCACATATCGGATCATCAACTAATCCCGGACCACCAGTTCGGATTCCGACCAGGACACAGTACCGAACATCAGCTGGTCAGAGTAGCGGAAGTAATCACAGCACGGTTCAACGAGGGCGGCCACACCTTGGGACTATTTCTCGACATCGAAAAAGCGTTCGATAAGGTGTGGCACGCAGGGCTCATCCACAAGCTGATCCAGCAGGAATTCCCGCACTATCAAATCCGAACAATCAGATCCTACCTGGAAGACAGAACATTCCGAGTAACATTCAACGGTAACACAACAGAACCAAGGACTGCAAGGGCAGGAGTACCTCAAGGATCCTGCATATCTCCTCTCCTGTACGCAGTATACACAGCCGATATCCCCACATCACCAAACACAACGATCGCCACATTTGCCGACGACACTGCAGTATTCGCCAGTCACTCCAATCTCAGGTACGCAACGGTGTATCTCCAGCGACACATCGACCACCTGGAAACCTGGACACGGAACTGGCGAATCAGGACCAACGCGAGGAAAACAGCTGTGGTGGACTTCACCCGTAACAGGAAGCGAAGTGAAGTAAATCTCACGATGGGAGGGACGGCACTCACAGTGACAGATACGGCGAAATATCTGGGAATCCACTTGAATAGACGCCTAACATTTGCCACTCACCTGCAGAACACCACCAAGAAGGCACTACAGCGCTTCATGGCTCTACTTCCAATGCTACTCGCAGCGTCCCTGTCTCAAAACATCAAGCGGCACATCTACAAGATATCCATTAGACCGATACTACTATACGGGCACAATGCCTGGCAGCATACGTATAGAACACATCTACGTCCACTGCAGGTGTTGCAAAACAAGGTGATTAGGACCATAACCGGCCACTCCAGGGACACGCGAGTAGCACAACTGCACGAAGACCTGGACCTCCCGTTGCTTGAGGAAGTTAGACGACATCAATCCACCAAATTCTGGAGAAAGAAAGAACTCTCAACCAACCCCACAATAAGAGCAATAGGAAATGCAAACCCACGAAGAAGACTTTACAGAATGCCACGACCCCCGTGAGAGAATCGTAAACCAACAAACCAGCCACAGGGGAAAACACAGGAGGGCGCGACAGTAGCGACGCCACCACCACATATACGTCAGAAAACAAAGCCAAGGAAGACACAAAAGAAATGGAAGGCAGGGGCAATAGCCCGACACTTCAACAAATCAAAACCCGCGAAGACAAGACTGAGACTGAGACTGAGACTCATTACATATCTACACTTCTGGAACTACTGCCATGGTACTTGCCCGATTTCATCAATATGCAGGTAATCTTTGTTAACGAGATTGCAAAGCCACCATGAACATGTTTTCTGAACTGACATGCCCACACAAATTGAACAACGCATCGTCTATGAGTAATGTGCATTGCTTTAAAATAAGTGAAATGTTAGGATTAACCTCAAACGGCACTTCATTTTAGGCTACAGGAGATGAATGATTACTGATAGGGAACGAATTTAGAAGAAATGATAAGGAATCCAGTTGTTTCCAACTAATATAGCAGTTTTAATATGGTGTTGGATTCTACTAGTTTACAACCATCAAACCCCTTTAATTTGGCCTCCGTATCCTGTGATTGAATTATTAATTTTATTATTTTCCACGGAAATGCCGTTTTTGTAATTTGTTCTGTATATCCACAACGACTAATGGAAGCACCAAGAATACCTGATTCAGTGTTGCCAAGACATGTCTTCTGACAACATCTAAATGGCTTCCAGAATGAAGCTAAAACGATAAAACTCTTTACAACGATAATGTATATTTTTGTATGTACTCTTTAGGTATTGTTGATATTTACGGACAAAAGTGCTATTTTAAAGGGCCAAGCACTTAAGAAGAAGAAGAAGAAAATGAATGAATGAATTTCAGTTTAGCGTTCCGTTCAGCAGCGAGGCTATGTGAGACGTGGACCTACTGATTAACGTGGAATCCGAACCACATGAGCTCCCGCTGGGAATTGAACCCGGGTCTCCCGCGCCAAAGGCGCGTACGCTAACCGCTTAGCCACGGAGGAGCTCAAGAAGAAGAAAAATATAAATAAATAATTTAAATATTTGTTTCATATCGAGTTATTTTCTTAATTTCGTTACTATGACGATTTGTTTATTTGTTTAATGTGGTTGTTATGGTAACTATGAAAGATAAAATAGAACGAAGAGCCATCTTGTATAGACTGAATGTATGATATTTTAATGTGACAAACACGATATATGTTGGTAGTGAATATATATATATATATTTAAAATTGTATAAATGTGTTGTTTAATTCATGATAATCTCGTGAATGTATAGATATACATTTTGGATCGGAGAATGTAACATAACGGAAACAAATAACGTTACATATAATTATAATTTGTAGTGAAAATAATGTAACAATAAAAGGAACAAAATATTCTATAATTGTGCTCTACTTACCTAAAGAATACTGTAATATTCATCCCGACCCGTAGTTGCTGCAGGCTTTGCACCTTGTTCACGCAAGATCACCCCTGTCTTTAAGCCTCCACAAAAGTTTCAATTTGAAAGAAATCTTTAAAATCTAATTTCATGTGTTACAGGAAACAATGAATTTCGCATTGCATAAATATAAACGGTTACCCAATACACATCATACTTACAGAATTATCTAACTTAAGTTCATATGCTTTGCTCTGTACAAAGACTTCAAGTTAATCAGGAAGTGCAAAGTAGTCGATGTTGAACACATCGTTTAATTAATTTCTTCCTTTTAAATATGTCAATCGACTCTATAGAATCAGTCGGTTAAGAATTTATTAATATAAGTACTTATTAACAGTTTAATTTGAATCACACACAAAATTAAATAATCGTATATTTGTAAAATTAACTAGCTTCACTCATGATATCGACGTCCAAAGTGCAAAACCTCGTATCTTCACTTTTTATATAATTTAAGATTTTGGTTTCATTCAGATCCCCACATCTGAATCTACGTGTGCGCAAAAGCTTGTAAACGAAAACCCAATTTTAAAAAAATAACGTGAAAAGCTAACTTTTTAAAACCTCGTGTCGCATTTCTTGTGGTAAAAGCAGAACGGTTTTATTACCCTACTGAAAGTTTCGCTTTGAGGAGTTACTAGGTTTTGCACTTTCGCCGTCGATATATTTATAACATGTAATAACTTAGAAGTCGCCACATATCGAAGTCGAAAACGCTTTCTACTTTAGCGCAAACAATCTCAGATTCGATTCCTGGTGTTGGTCGAAAAGATATGAGTTCTACTTAGGTTATCCATCCTGAGAAAGAGCCTTCCTCCTTTAAAACTGACAAATGCCGGATGTACCTATCATACAGATCCCTCATGCGTAACGGATTAAGATAATAGCTGCCGGTGAAGTCCAGAAATATAAGCTGCTCGGGTGAACATAATAGCAGACTGGAAAAGAAGGTTGACCATTCCCGTAGAGTTCAATGTAATGCCACAAACCAAACAAGCTTCTTGTCAACTAAAGCAAGACTTAACATAAAAATATTCTCACAAAAAAGAATAATTCAATATCTGTTGAATATTATGCAATTTCCTATTAATTTCTTTCACGTTATGTATTCTTTTATTGATGCAAAATATTTTCAGGATGCTTTGTATTTAAAATATTCATTCGATTTCTATCTTTTTAGAGCAAATGAGTAATCCATTCCATCTTATTCATTTTCAGCCACAAGTCGTAGAACTTCTGTGTAACGTAGAAACTGAATCACACGTGCTCTTACCGGAAATCAACACAGGAATTCCATTCTAATAATGTGTTTGATAACCACATAACCACGAGGAAATTTTAAAATATGTATGGAGTTTTCTCAGCCTAGGCAGCACCGAATTTTCTGCACCCTCTAGAATCTTATCCGGCTTAAATCTATCTATCTGACAATTGGTTATTTTGTTCCTATTGCTACAGGCACACTTGCGCAAATCCCGGGGATTGAGGGGGACATGTCCCCTTCAATCTTGGAACTGGGGGAAGTGGGACGAATTGTCATATCAATAACCCGTTTTGAAATGTATCTTCTTTGAGGAGAAATGTGATGATTTGTAACCGATTGCCAAGAGGCCCGTATCCACGATGGGTTAGAGTGGGCCGACCCCTCAACTTTTACTGCCTCCCTAAAAGTTTCATGGTAGTCTTCTAAATGAACTATAATATGGTTGAATGGGCCATCCTAACTTCACCGGGGCCCCCTACATTTTTGGCCTGGCTACCAGCCTGATTGCCACAAAGGAAAGTGAGATGAAATTAATGTCCCCCAGAATAAACCTGAAATCCGCCCGGCTCGCATGTTGAAAATACCTGTAGTCCCCTGATCCTCCGAAGCATTGATTTTCAACTTCATAAATTTGTTGGACATCGGTAAGAAAATAAAAAAATAAAAAATAAAGATTATATGGACGGTCCTACACGTTACCCCCACCCAAAAAAATGAAGATAAATTTGGGTCTTTTTACAGGCCTTACATATGTGCTTCTTCAGTAACATTTTAGAGATAAATAAATTTAAAATGGAACTAAGGAATATTACATTTTTTTTCTTAAAATATTTCAGAAATAGTTACGTAAACGTACATAAGATTATGTGGAACTCCAATGTTCTTAAGTGTATTACGAAAAAAGAATTTTTGGAAACACCCTCAATATGAACATCGGAAAGCAAACAATCCTTCGAAAACCTACTATGGATTTCTTGGAATACTACAAATATTTTTCTCTCTTTAATTGTCATCGAGAAGCAGAACAAATCTGCCCTACCTTTAGGATGGCGAATTATTGGAAAGTAGGAAAAACCCTATATGAATGTCGAACTAAGTAGGAAAACTGTCGAAAATGCTTAATTATCGAAACTCTGTCAGATAAATTTTGTCATTCGTCTATGTGTAACAGTAATTTAGTTCGTTGTAAGTAAAAAAAAATAAATAAATAGATAAAATGAAAAATTACAAGTGAAGGAATCATGATCATATAAGTTCACAAGATGTCTCGTCACGTAGATATAAGTTTTGAACAAGAAATGAACATATAGTCCAATTGAAAAGCAGTAGTAGATATAAAATTAAATGCAGAACTTCCGATCAAATAAAAAACATAAATCTTACTAGAGGAATTTGTAATACTTGGCACACTTTTTCCGTGAACACTAAATGGTTGGAGTAACATCTCTATTTTGTGTGTTCATTATGTTATTTCCAGTAATGTTGGTGCAAATAAAGGTCATTGGCAATTGTTATTTATTATATCATGTAAAGAGATGCATAAATGATTAAACTGAGTGATGTTGAAAGATTATCCAAAAAGACACTGTTGTTCACCATAAACTGATAGAGGGTAGGGCTGAACAAAGGACAATTCGCATCGCTGTTGTACGTTCCGCTTCTGAGCTAATGTGTCTCATCCAAGTTGAAGTTCCAAAGCATACATAAACTACAAAAAAACTCCAGATTAACATGAAATATCATAGTAAAGATCTGAAGATGTGATTACTGGTAGAGAGAAGTGGGGAATGACACCCTTCAAGAATGACACTAAATTGGGATACTATTCTGTAACCTATGAAGCTCTAAATTATCATGATTAATTTTGAGGTCCCTCCTCTCTGTACGAAGAGAGGGTTATTCCTGTACTTTGTTAGGGCAAATAATGAAAAATGAAAAGAAATTTATTGTGTTGCACGGAATAATCCAGATATTTGGGTAACACTGCGCAGATCGGTGGATATTACACCTCACCCTGCGAAAAGTTTATGGATATGAATAGCTGTTTGAGGTTTTTGTATTAAGAGACACAAAGCGATTGTTACAACTAGAAGCAATTTAAAACTAAAATATGTAAATAAGTAGTGGCGGGATCTTACGTACTTCACAAGAGCATGTGAACCACCAAAAAAATGTGTATTGTTTATTGTTCCTTAGATTATCATATTATCACCATTTTATTTTCATTTTGTTTCTGTAACTTTACATTTGCCAGAATTTTCTTTAAATTTTAAATTGACTTTCCGTTTGCTTCTTTCATTGGCTATAGGTATTCGCATCACAACACGTTTACAACAAGGCCGGAAATGCGATGGGCTACTCTGTGCGTAGCATGAAAAGAAATCGGGGACAGCAAGCGAAGTAACTGTGGTCTTCAGGCCTGTAGCCAGCTCAAAATTTTGGAGGGGCCCGGTAGAAGTTAGGGGATCTGACCCAACCAAATTATAGTTCATTACCATATTATAGTTCATTTGCAAGCCTACCGTGAAAAGTTTAGGGTGGGCAGTGAAAGTTTAGGGAGGGCTTGCTCCCCCAGCCTCCCCCCTCGTTGATACGTGCTTGGCGGTCTTCCAACGTTGAAAAGAAGCTTTGAATGTGCAGTGTCGAGGCCTGTTCTTGACTAATTTCCAGATCTATTTCCAAATCCAAAACTTATTTCCTAGGGGTGAATCCCTATGTATATTTGCAGTATGCATCTACATTTGTCCATTGGTGCGAAAGTGTGACAAAGTTCATGCGGTGTTGCCATGTAAAAAGCCCATTTAGTGCAAGGCCGTAAAATAGGTGTTTGTGACAGGAACGCTGCCTCTGCCACCGCTGGTGTCATAAAATTACTGCAACATGTGAGTTAAAGCTTAATTAATGACAATCAATGACAATTTGCACATAATTGATAACCTGAGTTTTTATGCAAAAATTTGCTATAAATTATTACTCACCTACAGCTTGTAACCCTGGTATCCTCGTGGAAATAGAAGGGCGCTTTACTGAAAATGCTCTAAGTGGCTGACGCGTTCTTAAAAATACAAATTCACATGTTTCTCACACATTTTTAATTATGTTCCAGGTGATAGATTGAATTTCTGTTTCAATATTTGTGTTCAATTTTTTAATGGACCTGGGGTTATTCTTGTACACCACATTTTTTAGGTATCCCTATAAGATAAAGTAAGGTGATGTTAAGTCCGGAGAGCGGGAGGATCACAAATTTTTGGAAATGACGTGGTCACCAAAAAATTCCCATAACATTTCTAACGCTTGATTGGGAATATTGCCAGGGTTTCCAGCTGTAGGTGAGTAATTGTTATCGCAAATTTTGCGTAGAATCTCAGATTATCAATTATATGCAAATTCTCATTTATTATCATTAATTAACCTTAAACACACCTATTGTGGTAATTGTGCCACAACAGTGTTGGCAAGGGCAATGTTTCAGTCAGAAACACCCATTTTAGGGACTTGCATTAAATAGCCTCTTTACATGACAACACTGCATAAACTTTGCCACATTTTCGCACCAATGGATAAATTTTGATGCATACTGCAAATATGCGTAGGGATTTATCCAAAGCAAGTCACTTTTCTGCAATTGAATATTGTTTTTCTTCATTTTGCACATATATTGTTTTACACTTTCGATACTTTCTTTCGTTACTTCACAAAAACATTACAACCTCCAACATTGATCATGATTTCGATTTATACATAGAACACGCTTACATTTGTTTGCAGCCTTAGGTCTTTATTGTACTTGGTTCAAGAGATATAATCAATCAAACTTCGAGTTGCGTACCTTTAAGTACGCACTGTACAATACAGTAGTATATAACCCATCGTTTCAACCAGTTACACTGGACAACAAATTTTAACTTTTTTCATGCTTCGGAAAAGAAAAGTAATTTTCCTTATGCAAATGAGGATGCTGAATACCAAAATAAAAATAAAAAAATGATGAATTGGTTCGAGTTTAAGTGTAATCGATAGAAATGTGTGTTATGTAGTGTTGACACTTAGATTTTTGAATTTTCTATTTGGTCTTTCACTTAAGTAGCTATTGCTTCAACTCTGTTCATCCGATTATATTGGTTCATATGTCATTAACTTCAGAATAAACCAAGCTTACAAATGGTACTATGTGCATGTGAACATGATGTATAACGGCAGGGAAATTTAAGGTAAAATTGGGAATTTCTCGTCTAGAAATCCCTTTTTCAAATATTGCACCCCCTGGTACGGCCCTGATTAAAGGCACCCAAATATAATATACCTTTAAAACTACTGTAGCAGAACTGATAAATACATGTGCCAAGTTTCATTCTAATACCTACAATAGTTGTGACGGAAAAAATATTTATCAGTTCTGTTATACAATACCAAATTTCATATAGAAAAGTGAGATAACTATAAAATCAAATGAATCTGTACAGTATTATTTATTTGAGCATCAAGACTTATACTACGTCATTCCCTTCAGAATAGATGAGGCTTTCAAATGGTATCATGAGAATATATATATATATATATATATATATATATATGTGTGTGTGTGTGTGTGTGTGTGTGTGTGTGTGTGTGCGTGTGTGTGTGTGTGGTACGAGAAAGCGGAAATTGGGGTTAAATTGCGAATTTTCCGTCCAACAACAATCGGCAAGAGCAGAGTTTGCTCCAGTATCCCTGATATCGTTTCTTCATCATAGATACAACTTGGTAGAAATGTTTCCCATGTTCATCAATGAGTGCTCCGCAATTTTCTGGGAAGAAATCTATGTGGGAGTGCAACATATGTATTTTTAGTGATACATTACACCCTATTGCTTAGTAGAAGGTATTAGGTGCACCTCTACTTCCTTATAGTTCTGATATCGTTCGACTCCCAAAACATTCGTCACCACTTTTCGGAAAGAATCTCATGCAAACCTCTCCTCATTTTCTAACACTGTATCAAATTCAGGACCATTGATGAGTTAGCGAATTTGAGTGCCTATAAGGGCTCTTTCCTGATTTTAGTTTCAGCAATTTGTGGAAGTTTATGCAAAATATATTTGAAGAATAGTTTTGTTGCGTCTATAAATAGCCGCGATTCATCGAGATTATAGTCTACTCATAAGACCAGTTAAGCCTACATTGTTACAACGTAATATGTCACATTCCACTGAAAATACTGTTATGGATTCAGTCGTGTTCAAAACCCGAAAACTTTTAGATCTTCAGAATAAGCTCCCTAATTTTTGAGTTTGGACGCCAGCAGTTCTGCGCCACTTTTGACAATTCCATGTAATTTAATTAAGGTTGAGTATCACAAAGTGATAATGATATTTTGGTTTTGTGAGGTTAGGATCGGTAGAAGACGATGAATCTGCAGCAGAATGTGACAATGTGGGTCGACATTGTTCACCTTTTGATCTTCATCGGGTTAAACACTGGAGTAAGGTACAAGAAGATGTGGAACCTTTAGTTCTTCAGAGTGTGGCACAGTGACGAACATTTCAAGGAATATTTCAATAAGTAGCAATCCACTTTTTTTTTTTTTTTTTGATAGACCTTTAATTGGAAGAACTATGCAAAAATAACAGTTTGAAGTATGATCTGTCCGTTCTCTCCATATCATTGGGACTGCAAATGGCACACATGGCCTTTTTCCGTGTAGCCAGTCTCGGAAATTTGTAGAACAAGTATTACAACATATATGTGGTGCTCACTTCTTGCCCACATCTCCCACTTTACAGAAAAAGTACAAGTGCTAGACGTTCTTTATGATAGGAGCGAAATTCCACTTTTCGGTTTACTTCGTTAAAAGCAACAATTTGCTCCGCACTGCAAACACATTTTCGCGACACGAGCAATGAGTATGATGTTTTCTATGTTCCATGCTTTTTTTTTTTTCACTTTTGTAGCAGTGAATCGAGTTTCCATTACCTGTAACAGTTTTGCTCAAAAATTCATTACATTTGCACGAAAAAATATGATGAGTGCATCATAGGCATCAAAATCTTTGCTTGTCGATTTACCTATTTATCAGACCCCGCAGACATCTTATAGAACCGACATCGCTCCGTGGATAATAGTGTGTACTGAACCAACAGTAACATAAAAAATAGTGTCTTATCCCTTCTGCGATACGTACCTTACATTAATTCACAATCTTTTCTACTTCGGCAATGTTTTCAGTTGCCACTGCTCGTTGTGTCTTACCAGTTACTAGAATCCCAGACGTTACTTTGTAAACTACTTTTACTGCAGGCAATACATACATACATACATACATACATACATACATATATATATATATATATATATATATATATATATATATATATATATATATATATATTTATATTTATATAACCTGCTATAAATTTCAACATACAATCATTACTCAAATCATTGCCCTACCGCAGTACGGCGTCCATCTTTTTACTGATGATGTAACCTTGTGCAGCGTTCCTCTATGACGCTTCCATACACTGATCATTCTTTCAACAACAACTACAATTTTTGACAATTTACAAATTTTGTACAAATTTTGGAGTTGACTATCATTTTAATACTTTTATTTGAATTACGCTTGAATGCATCATGAACATAAATTAATAAAACGACCCTTTGATTCATAATAGGCTGGTAAGATAGAAATGCCCACTCCAGGTGCATTATTTCCAAAGGCGCAAGAAAAAAATCATAGATCCGTTTACTCAGAGGAGTCGTCGTCTACAACTACACTTTTTTGATATCGCTCAGCCAATGATTGGATTTTGTAGGGAAAAAAAGGTTGAAGTCTAAGGTACGAAGTACTCCTAAACCACAAGTTGTACCTCCCGATTATCAACGAAGCTTTTTCTCCTCTTAAAAGGTAAACGAAATGCTGGAAGAGGTGGTATTGTTTGTTTGTGATATTGTTGTAGTAGGCGTGTGCCTATGTGTTCGTTGTGAGAGACTTTGGGTTTAAAAATTGGTATTAATCACTGGAACCACACTATTTTCCTTTATCGGAAGGTTTATGTATGATGATATTACTAATCTGTTTATTTTTACATAGTCTAGACTAGAATAGGCAGTTGGTGCTATCCGTCTTGCATCCTGTTTTGTACGATTCGCAGAAGAGTTTATTAATGGGACGATGATTGCAATTATTGACGTAGGAGTTGTTGTAGTGATAGTATCTTCGAAGCTGTAAACGAAAATGCAAGATGCTCGATCCAACATTGGGACGGATTTGACAGTTTTTTTAGATGCATTGCATTTTTGTCTTTTGCTGTTAATGATCACACTCGAAATTTCTATTCATAAACTTGATCTGTTTCAATCCTTGCAGTAGACTTATTCCATTTGACTAAGTTTACGCTGCACCATGCAGTGATCTTGCAAATTCAGGAGTTAAGTTTCTAGGACCACTTTCGAAAAATATAAATATTTGCATACCATACGTTTGTACTGCATTTTTACCTGTTTGTACAATAAACATTTTAGATTGTACCGGCCTCAAATTCGAAAAAATCGAAAAATAAAGTGGTCTTGCTAAGTTCACGTGAACATAGCAGGACCACTGGTAAATAGCTAAAAATCTGAAGATTTTTCTGTACGAATTATTTGTTCTGCGTTTGTACCGGATTGTACCGTAAAAAGTTCCGTTCGTAGCGGTGTCCAATTCGAAAAAAATCGAAAAATAAAGTAGTCCTGCTAAGTTAACGTGAACCTAGCAGGACAAAAATACAAATTTCTACAAATCTGAGGATTTTTCTGTACGAATCGTTTGTGCTGGTTTGTACCGGATTGTACCGTAACAATTTTCGTTTCTACCAGTCTCAAATTTGAAAAAAAATCGAAAAATAAAGTTGCCCTGCAAAGTTAAAGGTAAGAGATATTAGATATAAGATTAAAGATAAGATTATAGATAAGACATATCCTAAAATTTCGATAACCAAGCTTATAATTTTTGCAATACTCAACAATTATTGGCATTGTATTGGCATTAATACGTGCAATCTGAAACTTATCGGTGCCGTATAAATAAGAGAACTGCAAGTCTTTTCTGTCCAGGATAGAAAGGAATAAAAGATTTGTTTTAATATGTTCAAAACAGTGCTTTCACAATTGATAAGGCAAATGAAGCCTTGTAAAATTTCCACATTAATTTTATAATAGAAACCGAATTTGTATCTGGAGTTACACTGTCAACTTGTTTCCTGAACTTCTCATTGTCACAATAGAGAGCAATAAATGCATGCAATAGAGAATCAGTAGCACCTGTATTTTTGGTGCGTATAGGACGACATTCCATACAGTTTCCTAAAGGATCTAAGTGTTTATTATCTTGCTACTTATATCGAGTGTTAGATGTGAATTTATCTGTTTTATATTGTGTATAATTTCTTCAGTTTAGTTTATGCATATTGTTTGCACTTTAAGTAAGACACCCTATTAAGCATATTCGATGTAAAAAACATGTCGTACTTTTACAATATAAATTAAGTTTGTTTTTTGTTCTGTATCCATTGACTTCTTGTTTAATTACTATTGGAATATTTATATTTTGAAAATTTGAGAAAATTAGTCAATAGTCCTGCTATCCCCAAGTGAACTTAGTAGGACCACATTATTTTCTGATTTTCCCCAATTTGAAACCGATACAAACGTAAATTTTACGGTACAATCCGGTACAAACGTAGAACAAATGATTCGTACAGAAAAATCTTCAGATTTGTACACGGAGAAAAATGCATAATCCAGTCGGCATGGAAATGCTGTTTTCACCAGGTTACGCGCGTCATCACAATAAGTAATGTTGTTTCATCAGTAGTACGATCTACACCACCGTCCAGCGAAAATTTTGTATTGTGGGACCACCATTTCAAATCTAGAATTAACGTCATACCCATTCCGACGGTAGTAATTTACGTATATAATGTTCTTACCACCTTCCTACGAGTGTCCACTCTTGGTTCATTCTAAATCTGTGACTCCGTACCTTACGAGAGTAATAGTTTTTAACACGAAATCAACCATGTGAATAAAATTATCCAATCACAGCGAGCCTAGTTCGACGCCGAACTTCAGACTTGGCATGGTGTTCCACCTGCTGTACATGAAATTACATTACTTAAGGAGCGCACCCGCGTAAATACGATGTATCCACACGGAAATCCTAGTCCTTTTTTTCCTCAGTGTAGACATTTGTATTCTGGTCCTGCTAGGTTCACGTGAACTTAGCAGTACCATATTATTTTTCGATTTTTTCGAATTTGAGACCGGTACAAACGAAAATGTTTAGGGTACAATCCGGTACAAACGCAGTACAAACGATTCGTACAGAAAAATCATCAAATTTGTAAACATTTATTAGTGGTCCTGCTTTGTTCACAGGAACTTAACTGTAGCACTTTATTTTTCGATTTTTCGAATTTGAAACAGGTACAAACGAAACTTTTTACGGTACAAACCAGTTCAAACGCAGTACAAACATGTGGTATGCAATTATTTATAATTTCAAAAGTGGTTCTGCTAAGTTCACACTTGTATAGAATTAACATTATGAGAGAGAAGAGTGATTTGTACCCGGTGTGGTGCTTTACGTCTATTTCTTTGATATACTGTATGTCTCGAAAGTTTATATTTTAGGTCGAGAGATGTCCGCAATTTCTTTTTATCTTTGAATCGTCTTGCCACTGACGGAAGTTGTGACAGTATCTAGACTTATTCAGTCACTATCTTAAGCTGCAAACATTGTGCACAAAACTCAATACGTTGAATCGTCAACCATCATTTGAGATTTTATTTTGGAGGGAAGTAAAATTCTCCTCTGACAAAAACTTTTTGGTTTGCCTTTATTAATGTTTTAACACGCAACTGATTACATATCTACACTATTTATTCTACCATCCTGCTTCTTACCCTATTTCAACGATATGCAGCTAGGCTTAAATTGGCTAAAGATATTACGAAGCCGCCATGAATATGTTTTCTGAATTGACATGCCGACACAAATTGAACAACGCAGCGTTGCCACACTTGGTACAATTGTACCAAATTCAACTCTTTTTTCATTCATCGCCCCGTTGGTACTACGCTGGGATTTTGAGATCCTTTTGTGAAAAAAGTTGGTACAATTCTACCCAATTCAGCACCATTTAACAAATAGGCCTACTTGTCACATTTTCAAAAGGTCAGTAAGACTTTTCCTACATCTCACGTTACTCATCCTGTGTGTTGGACTCTTGAAAATGCTGGTGAACATTCATTTCTGTGACGTTGCACCGCATAACGCTACGAACTTTGTGTATAATATTCGTAATTCAAACTATACCGGAACACAAATGCTGCTAGATGAGCGCATGCGCGCCGCGCATGAAGGAGACGAGAAAGAAGCAGTGTGGTAGAAATTTTAGTCGTCCTATTTGGATGTTTTTAAAAATTACTTAAAAAACACTTTCTTGATTTAAACTCTTGGAAATAGGGGGGGAGTGTTATAAAACATTACCTCTGTTACTTTCATGTTATAGAGCCATGAATTACACTCAGGGGTAAAAGTGGATTTGAAAAAGTAGGGGGATGCATGATGGTACGCCTTCGCCCGTGCCTATCTTTGCCCATTGAAATTTTTTAGAATTGGGAACGCCACAGATATTTTCTGAAAGTGGGGAGAGAACGTTCCCCCGCGTTCCCCGACACTTTTACCCGCGATGGTATAAAATAATTAATTCAGCCTTTTTTGTTTAAATTTGGTACTACCTTTCAGCCCACTCCAGAGCTAGGACTGTGGCAACATTGCAAAGCATCGTCTATGAACAATGTGCATTGCTTTAAATTAAGTTAAATACTAGGTTTAGCCTCCCACGGCTCTCCAGTTTAGGCTACAGGAGACGAATGATAACTGAAAGAACGAATTTAGAAAAAATGATAAAATTACAATGTCGGAGGAAACGGAGAATTGGATAGAAAACCTCTAACTCGTATAGACTGAGACCGAACTAGGGATATTTTGGATTAGAAGTTATCTACGGTACCATGGTGTGGTTGTCAGTAAACAGGTTATAATCACGAAATCTCCTGAAATCAATGCTATTAAGGGCCGCGTTTTCCGATATGGAGTTTTAGTAACAGCCTTTAACTAGGCCTTCTTTGCACTTTTCTAAGCCATTGAATTCTTCGTCGAGCCAGGATAACATCAGCAACAGTAGTGAGAATCTATGATGTCTGCTGCTTGTAGATATAAGGGATCCAGTTGTTTCCAACTAATATATCAGTTTTAATATTGAGTTGGATTCTAGTAGTTTACAACCATCAAATTCCCTTTGATTTGGCCTCCGTATCCTGTGTTTGGGTTATTAATCTTATTATTATCCACGGAAATGACGTTTTTATAATTTGTTCTGTATATTCACAATGACTATATTCAGTGTTGCCAAGACATGTCTTTTGACAACATGCAAATGATGATTTGTTTATCTGTATAAGGTAGTTGTTATGGTAACTATGAAAGGTAGAACAGAATGAAGAGACTGAATGTATGATATTTTAATGTGACAAACACGATATATGTTGGAAGTGAATATATATATATATATATATATATATATATATATATATATATATATATATATATATATATAGGTAGATAGATAGATAGATAGACAGGCAGATACTGATAGATATAGATATATATTTAAAATTGCATAACTGTGTTGTTTAATTCATGATTAACTCATGAACTGTATAGATATACATTTTGTATCGGAGAAGGTAACATAACGGAAACAAATAACGTGACACCTTCCATAATTATAATTTGTAGTGAAAATAATGTAACAATAAAATGAACAAAATATTCTATAATTGTGTTCTACTTACCTACAGAATGCTGTAATATTCATCCCGACCAGTGGTTGCTGCAGACATTGCACCTTGTTCCCGCAAGATCACACGATGGTTTTGAGCCTTAACAAAAGTTTCAATTTGAAAGCAATCTCCAGTTTCTAATCTCATGTGTTACAGGAAACAATGAATTTCTCATTGCATAAATATATACCCAATGTACATCATACTTACAGAATTATCTAACTTAATTCCATATAATTTGTTCTGTTCAAAGAATTCAAGTTAATCAGGAAGTGCAAAGAAGTCGATGTTGAACACATCGTTTAAGTAATTTCTTCAATTTAAATTTGTCAATCGACTCTGTAGAATCAGTCGGTTAAGTATTTATTACTATAAGTACTTATTAACAGTTTAATTTGAAACACACACGAAAACTAAATAATCGTATACTTGTAAAATTAAGTAGCTTCACTTATGATATCGACGGCGAAAGTGCGAAACCTCGTTATCTTCACTTTTTAAATAATTTAAGATTTTGGTTGCGTTCAATTCTCCATATCTGATCCTACGTGTATGCAAAAACTCGTAAACGAAAACCCAACAGAAAGACATGATAAAACTAACTTTCTAAGACCTCGTGTCGCATTTCTTGTGGTAAAAGCAGAACGGTTTTATTGCCCTACTGAAAGGTTTGGTTTTCAGGATTTACTATCTTTTGCACTTTCGCCATCGATATATTTATAATATGTAATAACTTAAAAGTCCCAACATATTGAAGTCGAAAAGGCTTTCGACTTTAACGCAAACAATCTCAGATTCGATTCCTGGTGTTGGTAGAAAAGATATGAGTTTTACTTAGGTTATCCATCCTGAGAAAGAGTTTTCCTCCTTTACAACCGGCAAATGCCCTGATGTACCTACCATACAGATCCCTCATGCGTAACTGGATTAAGGCAATCGATGCCGGTGATTTCCAGAAATATAAGCGACTCGGGTGAATATAATAGCATACTGGAAAAGAAGGTTGACAATTCCCGTACAGTTCAATGTTATGCCACAAACTAAATAAGCTTCTTGTCAACTAAAGCAAGACTTAACATAAAAATATCCTCACAAAAGAGAATAATTCACTATCTGTTGAATATTATGCAATTTCCTATTAATTTCTATCATAATATGTATTCTTTTATTGATGCAAAATATTTTCAGGATGCTTTGTATTTAAAATATTCATTCGATTGCTATCTTTTTAGAGCAAATGAGTAATCCATTCCACCTTATTCATTTTCAGCCGCAAGTCGTAGAACTTCTGTGTAACGTAGAATCTGAATCACATGTGCTCTTACCGGAAATCAACACAAAAATTCCATTCTAAAAATGTGTTTGATATCCACATAACCACGCGGAAATTTCAAAATATGCATGGAGTTTTCTCAGCGTAGTGAGCACCGAATTTTCTGCACCCTCTTGAATCTTATCCGGCTTAAATCTATCTATCTGACAATTGGTTATTTTGTTCCTATTGCTACAGGCACACTTGCGCAAATCCCGGGGATTGAGGGGGACATGTCCCGTTCAATCTTGGAACTGGGGGAAATGGAGGAACTGTCATATGAATAACCCGATTTGAAATGTATCTTTTTTGAGAAGAAATGTGATGATTTGTAACCGATTGCCAAGAGACCCGTATCCACGGGGGGCTAGAGTGGGCCGACCCCTCTTAACTTTTACTGCCTACCTAAAAGTTTCATGGTAGTCTTCTAAATGAACTATAATATGGTTGAATGGGCCGTCCTAACTTCACCGGGGGCCCCCTACATTTTTGGCCTGGCTACCAGCCTGATTGCCACAAAGGACAGTGAGATGAAATTAATGTCCCCCAGAATAAACCTGAAATCTGCCCGGCTCGCATATTAAAAATACCTGTAGTCCCCTGATCCTCCGAAGCATTGATTTTCAACTTCATAAATATGTTGGACATCGGAAAAAAAAAGATTATTTGGACGGTCCTACCCGTTTCTCCCCAAAAATGAAGATAAATTTGGGTCTTTGTACAGGCCTTACATATGTGCTTCTTCAGTAACATTTTAGAGATAAATCAATTTAAAATGTACCTAAGGAATATTACATGTTTTTCTTAAAATATTTCAGAAATAGTTACGTAAACGTACATAAGATGATGTGGAACTCCAGTGTTATTAAGTGTATTACGGAAAAAGAATTTGTGGAAACACCCTCAATATGAATATCGGAAAGCAAACAATCCTTCGAAAACCTACTGTGGATTTCTTGGAATAGTACAAATACTTCTCTTTCTTTAATTGTCATCGAGAAGCAGAACAAATCTGCCCTACCTTTAGGATGGCGAATTATTGGAAAGTAGGAAAAACCCTATATGAATGTCGAACTAAGTAGGAAAACTGTCGAAAATGTTTAATTATCGAAACTTTGTCAGATAGATTTTGTCATTCGTCTATGTGTAACCAGTGACGACGCCAGCTTTAAGTTCTTATGGGGGCAAAGGAGGGGCAGATACATTTTCGGGGGGGGCAGCTATTTGCCGTACCAAAAATCACATTTTTATTACGTTTGGCTTATTATACATTACATTGTTTATTTCGTTGCTGTTTTTATGTTAGACCTATATGATTAAAATTAAACTTATTTTAAATAAAATTTGTAACTAACAAATAAGTAACGTCTGCACATGAAATATTTTTTAATGAAACTTTTGAAGCCTAAACATAAATTGAATTACTTTCGCGTATTATACAAGTAACACATTCGTCTATATGCTACGTATCTCTTTCTCTCTCTCTCTCTAGATATATATATATATATATATATATATATATATATATATATATATATATATATATATATATATATATATATATATAGTCAGAGTGGGAATTTACGAGGAGCTGCTGAAAATGTCGTAGTCCAATCCAGAAGGAGTGTAGGTACTAGGTAGAAAAATGAAACCGTAGTTTAGAAAAACATATCTCTGTATGTACAAATACAAATTTTCATATTAATAATGAAATTCTTATTGTTTCTCAGGCCTCTGAAGTGATTATGTGTGCCCAAACAGATAATTTCACGAACATCCAGATCCTTACTGTTATAACATTTTTGTTCCACCAAGGAAAGTCACCGAAATAAATTAATTAGGAAATCAGTGAAGCACCACGGAACTCTCCTCCGTTATATATAGTGGTGAAGAAGTAAGTGGCTTAGTATAAACGTAGCAATTTCTCAACAAATTATGCTTTACGTCCAGGATGATTAAAAGCAATGACTCTTCCTGGGATCATGGATGCAATTTGTGACATTATTCTTGAAAATTGCAGCATTTCAGCCAGTGGTGGATATAGCCCGGGGCCGGAGGGCCTAGGCCACCCCAGTTTTTGTGTGACAAAAATAATTTAAGGTATTCTTTATATAGCTTTTAAAGTGTATATTAAACTCACGATATATTTATTATAGTCTGAGGTCTGCCTGCACTCCGCTTTCTCAGTTTTTACCTTCTCAGCAAAACTTGTATCAGAGATTCTGGGCATTTCTTTGGAACTCAACGGTAGCATAATTCAGAATGGCTTGGGTATGCGCAAGTTCTCGGCATAATGGGTTCCCAAAATATATGTCAGGAGAATAAAAGGGTGACGGCATTAAGAGAAGTCTTCTTCCAATTTGACCGTAATGCAGATCTATTTCGCTGACGAATAGTAACCATAGATAAAATATGGTTGTACCACTATGACCCTTAATCGAAACAACAGTCAATGGTGTAGTACCACTCATTTCTCCATCGCCCCAAGAAGTTCAAGACACAGAAGTAGGTTGAGAAACTGTTTAGAACATTCTTCTGGTATAAGTATGGAGTGGTAGATTACCTCCTCAACGGACAGATGTTTAATCCAGAATCTCTCCATTACTTACAAAACTGAAAGAAAAATTCAAAGTTCAACGCTGCTGAAAATGAAAAGAAAGGAATTCTGTTCCTTCAGGAGAATACACCTGTCCATCAAGCCCCTGCAAACATAACTGACGTTGCATAATCTAGGATTTCAATGTCTAGATCTTCATTCTTATTCCGCAGATTTAGCTCCGTCTAACTATTACGTGTACTTATTTCCCAAACTTAAATAACACTTGAAAGGACGCCATTTTAGATCTCATAGGGGTAGTGCTACGAACAGTGGTGCGAGGAAATCTAGATTTTTTAACTTTTCTGCAAAAGCTGGAGCACTGTACAAGGTAGTATATTGACTCTCGGGGGAACAGAAGAAGAGGTAAAACTTCACCAATCCACGTGCACTCCTTCTGGGTTGGGCTACGAATTTTTCAGCAGTTCCTAGTCAATATGGTAGACGTCACGTCAGTACTTTGAAAGAAAATAAGTAAAGGAGCACTAGTATAAACCAATTACTAACTAAAGATCAGCACTCTGACAATACATTTTATTGGGAATCAATTTCATTCCATAATTTTATTATTATCATTTGCAGGAAGAGAAAACACAACTCTTTTTATCTCCTTTAAAAAATTAAGCCCTGGTAGTTGCAAACTAAGCTGTTATAAGCACATCCTCTGACTATTGGAAGCCGAGAATAATGTTTCAGAAAAAAGAAGTTTTAAATAAAACAAAATATGAAACTGAAAACTTCAAACCTGGATAAATACAAACAAGGTACGTAACTGGTTTTACCTTTCTTTTGTTTCCAAATCGAAGTTGATCCAATGAGAATAAAACAAGTCGACCAAATCTACTATTGTTCGCTAGGCACAATAATAAAAAATCATAAGAAAGAAGTATAACTAAAATTTACCTCAAAAGGGGCTAAATTAGAAAACAGAAATATGCGTGCATACCAAGACGCTCAAAGAAAGCTTGAGGATTAATCTGCCACATAGTAAATTCATGGAAAGTAGACTACAATTTGTCAATGAGATTGGTTATGATACTGATATAAAATACTAAATGAAGAATGTTTAAAGATTGTACGAGTCTGGGGAGACAGTTTAGGTGGCAATCAGGGGGGTAGAAGTAGCTACTAGGGGGGCGCTCGCCCCCCTTGCCCCCCCTCTGGCGTTGTCACTGTGTGTAACAATAATTTAGTTCGTTGTAAGTAAAAAAAATGAAAAATTACAAGTGAAGGAATCATGATCATATAAGTTCACGAGATGTCTCGTTACGTAGATATAAGTTTTGAACAAGAAATGAACATATAGCCCAATTGAAAAGTAGTAGTAGATATAAAATTAAATGCAGAACTTCCGATCAAATTCAAAACATAAATATAGCTAGAAGAAATTGTAACACTTGGCACACTTTTTTCCGTGAACACTAAATGGTTGGAGTAACATCTCTATTCTGTATATTCATTATGTTATTTCCAGTAATCATGTTGCAAATAAAGGTCATTGGCAGTTATTATCAATTATATCATGTAAAGAAATACATAAATGATGAAACTGAGTGATGTTGAAAGACAATCCAAAAAGACACTGTTGTTCACCACAAACTGATATAGGTGGGGCTGAAGGAAGGACAATTCGCGTCGCTGTTCTGCGTTCCGCTTCTGAGCTAATGTGTCTCACCCAAGATGAAGTTCAAACGCATACATAAACTACAAAACCTACAAAACACTCCAGATTAACATGAAATATCCTAGTAAAGACCTGAAGATGTGAGTACTGGTAGAGAGAAGTGGGGCATGACACCCATTAAGAATGACACTAAATTGGGATACTATTCTGTAACCTATGAAGCTCGAAATTATCATGAGGAATTTTGAGGTACATCCTCTTTGTACGAAGAGAGAGTTATTCCTATACTTTGTTAGGGCAAATAATGGAAAATGAAAAGAAAGTTATTGTGTTGCACGGAATAATCCAGATATTTGGGTAATGCTGCGCAGATCGGTGGATATTACACCGCACCCTGCGAAAAGTTTATGGATATGAATAGCTACTTGAGGTTTTTGTATTAGAAAACACAAAGCGATTGTTACAACTAAAAGCAATTTAAAACTAAAATATGTAAATAAGAAGTGGTGTGATCTTATGTACTTCACAAGAGCACGTGAACCACCAAGAATTGTGTATTCTTTATTGTTCCTTAAATTATCATATTATCACCACTATACTTTCGTTTTGTTCCTGTAACATTACAGGTACCAGAATTTTGTTTAAATTTTAAATTGACTCTCCGTTTGCGACCTTCATTGTCTATACGTATTCCCATCACACCACGTTTACAACAAGGCTGCAAACGTGATGGGCTACTCTATGTGTAGCATGAAAGGAAAGTGGGAGCAGCAAGCGGAGTAACTGCGGTCTTCAGGCCCGTAGCCAGCCCAAAAATGTAGGAGGGGGCCGGTAGAAGTTAAGAGGGGCCCGATCCAACCAAATTATAGTTCATTTGCAAGACTACCGTGAAAATTTTAGGGGGAGCACTGAAAGTGTAGGGAGGGTCCGCCCTCTTGGTGGTCTTCCGACGTTGAAAAGAAGCTATGAATGTGCAGTGTCGAGAGCTGTTGTTCACTAATTTCCAACTCTATTTCCAAATCCAAAACTTATTTCCTAGGAGTGAATCCCTGTGTATATTTGCAGTATGCATCAACATTTATCCATTTGTGCGAAAATATGATAAAGTTGATGCAGTGTTGCCATGTAAAAAGCCCATTTAATGAAAGTCCGTAAAATGGGTGTTTTTGGCAGAAATGCGGCCACTGGTGTCATAAAATTACTGCAGCATGTGACTTGCAGATTAATTAATGACAATCAATGACAATTTGCACATAATTGGTAACCTGAGTTTTTATGCAAAAATTTGCTATAAAATATTACACACCTACAGCTTGCGACCCTGCTATCCTCGTGGAAATACAAGGGCGCTTTACAGAAAATGCTCGAAGTGGTTGACGCGTTCTTGAAAATAGAAATTCACATGTTTCTTGACACCTTTTTAACAGTGTTCCAGGTGATAGTTTGAATTTCTGTTTCAATGTTTGTCTTCAATTCCTCAATGGACCTGGGGTTAATCTTGTACACCACATTTTTTAGTTAACCCCATAAGATAAAGTCAGGTCGGTCATCTTAGCCACGTGGGGCTTAGCGTTGCCTTGTAACAGGAGAACCCCTTTGCGATTCAGAAGTGCTGGATCCAGAGAGTGACAGTACACAGTTGCGTTGATGCTCTGACCAGCTGTTAGCAGTTCCCGATGGACGATGCCGCGAGCAGTCCACAAAATGCACAGGAGAACATTATTCTGGTGTAGTGCTGACTTTGGCTGTTTTTGAACCGGTTCATGGGATGCTAACTAACGATGACGGCGCCGTGGAGCTTCGTACAGGACCCACCCATTTCCAATCACGTCAACATCCTGTCCAGAAATTGCTCCTTCCTCAGACGAGACACCAAAGAAACACAGGTGTCTGCTCGCGTTGCTTTCTGGCCCAAAGTCAAATCATGTAGGACCCATCAACCCAACTTGCAGTGCTTCCCAAGTTGATGGTGATGGTGCCGAATGGTTTCTCCACTAATACTGAATTGTAGTATCAGTTCCTCACATGTTTGTCTTCGCCTCAATTGTCGCTTGAAGATCTTTATTTTGAACATCTGTGTGTCTTCCGGCACGAGGTGCGTCTTCGAGTGTTTCGTCACCGCCCTTAAAACCGTCCTACCGCTGCACTCTTCGCGTAGTTCCGGCACCCTCACCAAAGGCCTGTCATATCTTCCGCCCCGCGGAGCAGCGTTTTACCCCAATTTGAACTCGTACAGACAAACAAGCCCTTCAGACGCTCTGTGAAGATCCCATGTTCACTCTGTCCTTACGCAAGTTCACAGTGTATCTGAACAGCCACAACCAGGTAGTATGTTGGATATACCTGTACTTACTAGTGTTGCTCACGAGACCAGGTTCGAGGCATTCTCGTCTCAAAAATGTGTCGTGAAATTAGTTTCGTCTAGAAAAGTGCATATGTTTCTATTGAAAGAGCTCTGTCTCTTCTCGTACGCCTTCATGAAAATTCTGTCTCGTCTCGTCTCTTCCAACAACTGACCTTCGCCTTATCTCCATTCGCATTCAACTCAGGGTGTGATAGCCAATTGAACACAGACCTCCAGAAAAAGAGACAGAACTTTCTTGGTCACCTTCAGATTATTATTATTATTATTATTATTATTATTATTATTATTATTATTATTATTATTATTATTATTAATAATAATAATAATAATAATAATAATAATAATAATAATAATAATAATGCGGTAGTGATTTGGCTTTCTAGGCACTAAATTACTCGCTGATTTTATATAACGTTTCAAATATCTTCTAGATAAATTAATCAAGAAAAAAATAAAAGGTAATTCCTTACAGAATGATATTTCAGTGCAATTAGTTCCTTATGATTCTATCAGACAGTAACGCTGTTTTTAAATAGAGAAATCGGAATGTTAACGTAATGAAATTTTTGTTTATTACACAGCAAAAAATATTAAAAGAAATTCTATATACATTCCTTACTAGAAAATCATGTTGTCTTCAGAACTTCAAATTTTATTTTGACTTTCGAACTTGATTGCCTAAATTTTAACCTTGCAAATTTGGATGTGGACGAACATAGTGAAGGTTAGCAGGGTAGAGAGAAAACAAATTAGGAAATGCTGAAAAAATGCAAGAGACGAGAGCAATATTGGACGATATAAGGAAGCGAAAAAATGGACGGATCACAAGTTTCGATCTTGCTAAGGGATTGCATTCTGAGGGATGTAATAAAGGGGGTGATATCAGGAGAGCGAGAATGTGTAAGAAGGTTGCAATTTACAGATTGTAATAAGGAGTGTGGTACACTATGTTGCTTTTGCGAGGAAGATATTAGCGGGAAGATATTAGCGCAAAAATGGAAGTTTCTTACGTAATTCACGGAAACTGGCCTGTCATTAATGACAGAACACTGAGGAGGAGGACGAGGATAATTATACTACAAATAAAAAAGCCGAGACAATGGTTTATGCATACGAATTGGCCAGCATTTTTTTTTTTTTTTTGTCTGGTGGCAGCTTTGTAGGGTTCTATTTCTCTCAAACTGGTTAGATTGTAAGGTCACTCGGGTCACTCGGGTCGGTTGACGGTTTAGGTCACCTCGGGTCGAATTGTCGGGTCGGGTCAGCTCGGGTCGGTTTGTCGGGTCGGATCACAGGTCGGGTCATCGGGTCGGGTCAGCCAATTCGGGTCACGGGTCGGGTCACGGGTCGGGTCGGGTCGGTCTTCAACACATAATTTCCACGAAAATTACAATATATCACGGTTTATACCTCATTGGACTTCCAATAAAACATATTTTCAATTATGTGTACACCATGTCGCCATTTTTGTATGAGGGAATTTCTAGAGGGATTTTGTGGGAATTTGATGGAGTGTAGATTCCTGTGTGTATGTGTGTGTGATACCTTACAGGATACAAGATGCCGAGGAAGTGTGTAAATCAACCGGACAATTTCTGTTATGTATGTGAGGAGCTGACATTTAAATTGCAACGTCGATGTTTTACTCCACTTGTGAGAAAGTGTTACCAGTTATATTTTGGTTGCTGTGTAGGAGACCAAGATAAGAATTTCGGTCCTCACTACATTTGTTATACTTACGTGAAACGTCTGACTGGGTGGGCAAATGGTGAACGAAACATGAACTTCGCAGTACCGATGATCTGAAGGGAAACGAAAGATCATTCTTCAGACGGCTACTTTTGTATGACACAGATGAAAGAAATAACCAGTAAATCTAACCACACAGTACAGTACCCTAACTTGCCATCAGCAATTAGGCCAGTTCCACACAGTGCAGAATTACCTGTACCAGTACCTCCTGCTCATTTTACGGTAAATGAAGATTACGTACTTGAGGCAACTACTGAAGTTCCAAATGAAGAAAATGATCTTACTTATGTAGGAAGCATATATACATTGAAACCCCATCTGATAACTCAGGGAGAACTAAATGACCTCGTACGGGATTTAAAACTCTCCAAGATACACACAGAACTTCTTGCTTTTAGACTTAAAGGCTGGAATCTGCTCCATCGTGACACTAAATTGTGTATTTTTCGAAACCTTCATACAGAGTTTCAAAACTATTATTCTCAAGAAAATGATTTAGTGTATTGTAATAATGTCTCTGCTGTGATGGATATACTTGGACATGCACATATAAGTACAGAGTGGAGATTGTTTATTGACTCTTCCAAAACTAGTTTTAAGGATGTCCTTTTGCACAATGGCAACAAATTTCCTTCAGTGTCTTTGGCTTATGCAACTAATATGAAGAAAACGTATGAAGACATCGAAATAGTGTTAGAAAGAATTCAGTATGTGAAATACAAGTGGACCGTTTCCTGTGATTTAAAAGTCATTTCTTTGTCAATGGATTTGCAGCTTGGTTATACGATATAATGTTGTTTCCTCTGCGAATGGGACAGCAGGAACAAAGCGGAACATAACATCAAGAAGGAATGGCCAACGCATGTATTAACTCCTGGACAGAAGAATGTTGTTTATTTCTCACTGGTGAGCCCTGATAAGATAATTCTACCTCCTCTTCACATAAAGTTGCTGCTCTTCATAAACTTTGTTAAGGCAATGGACAAAAGTAATGCAGGATTTTGTTACCTCAAGGAAAAATTTCCTCGGGTGAGTGACGCTAGGGATTTTTGTAGACCCCCAAATAAGATGTTTGATTCGTGACCAAAAATTTGAGGATCTCTTAACTCTGGTTCCGAAAGCAGCTTGGTGTACATTGGAATGTTTAACAGAGAATTTTTTAGGAAACAAGAAAGCCCCAAATTACCGTGTAATTGTGAGTGATTTCCTGCAATCATTCAAAGAAATGGGCTGCAACATGTCCCTTAAAGTTCACTTTCTAGACTCCCACCTGCATTTCTTTCCTGAAAACCTTGGTGCTGTTAGTGATGAGTATGGGGAACATTTTCATCAGGACATTTCCTCCATGGAGAAGAGATACCAGTGACAGTGGAGTTCCAAAATGCTAGCTGATTACTGTTGGACACTTAAAAGAGATGTTCCAGAAGCCAAACACAGAAGAAAGTCGACAACTAAAACATATTAGTTGAGGTAAGTGTTTACTTATTCAGAAGGTACCACTCATTTCATTTGTATTATTTATTAAGTAGATATAAAATGGTGACACGGTGTATACATCATTGAAAATATGATTTATTTCAAATCCAATGAGATATAAACCGTTCTTATATTGCAATTTTCGTGTAAGTTATATGGGATTTTATCTGCACTAATGAATATGGTAAAATGAACAGTACACATAGCATATTTTGTATATAATATGTTTATTTCTCTAGAAAGAATAATGCTATTCTTATGAAACTTAAGGGGGCATACTAAGTATAAATCAAGCTAACATACAATATAATTTGTAAGCTTATATACCTAAGGTACTCGAGCTACAAGTATGAAACCCAAAAATCCCTCTGGGACGGGAAAACTGAGGGTGATGGAGAAAAACGGATTGCAGATTCGAATTCTACGTGAAAAGGTCTATTAGAATCAGGTATTTTCTTCCGTGTGCCAGAGAAAAACAATTTTTTTGTCGACTAATGTAATAGGTACCATTTTCAATCGCAGCAACCGTTATTCAAACCGGTTAACGTCGATAGCTAAACAGAAAAAACGATAATACATAGCTGTAGCCCGACCCCCTTTCTTACTTTATAGGTTAACTATCAAAAAACGTTAAAACACGATACACTGGTTGAACTTTGGAAATGGGAATTCGACATATCTCTAACTTTGAGCAATCCCGAGAAATATACATAATTACAATAATCACAATCCCCATCCCTTTTCTCCAATTCTAGGTCAAATATTAAAAATACTCACATCCTTATATTATTTAGTACAAACGAAAATTTTACCTGCACATTTCTGCACAAACGATATATAAACGATCGCTACAATTTGTGGTTCAATCGAACATGGTAGGGCTAGCACAGCTCCCCTTTCTTTTCGTTAGGTCGACGCACCTGATAGTATAGAAACAAAACTTGAGCCTGCGCATTACTGTGCAAACGATGTACAAACAATTGAGATAATTTTCTTTCGAATCAGACGTGGGGAGATACTACCAATTAGGCAGCCTATACTTTGTTATCGTTTTGGCGCGGGTCTAATTGTGTACAAACGAAACTTTTGAATGCAAATTTCTGTACAACGACTTACAAAGAAGTGCGACAATTTGTGGTTGAATTGGACATGGTGGGAGGGCTACTATTTAGACAGTCCCCACTTTGTTTTCATTCTGGGGGTGCCCCTAACTGTGTACAGACGAACGTTTGGCCTGCACATTTCTGTACAAACGATGTACAAACTATTGCGAGAATTTGTGATTGAATTGGACATGTTGGGGGCTACCACTTAGACAGCCCCTCACTTTGTTTTTTTTCTGGCGGCGCCCCTAATTATGTACAAACGAAACTTTTGCCTGCACATTTCTGTACAAACGATATACAAATGATTGCGACCATTTGTGATTGAATTGTACATGGAGGGGGCACCATTTAGACAGACCCCCACTTTGTTTTCGTTCTGGCGGCGCCCCTAATTGTGTACAAACGAAAATTTCGCCTGCACATTTCTGTACAAACGATTGAGACTATTTCCGATTGAGTCTGAAAAGGTGTGTGGGGGTGTGTCTAAATGGGCGTCTGCTTTTCACCTCTCGTGTAATGAAATTCTTCCACGAGAAAATCTGTAATCAACACTGTCAGTAGCTACGTCCTCGACTTATATACATTTACAAGTACAGCTTTATTTTCGTATGTTTTTTTAAGAGTTAACCAATTTAAAACTGTATTTTAATTCAAAGTACTTATCATATTTCTATCGTAATCAAGAATATGTAGTCAACTTCATAAATACTTCGCCCCGCAGGAACCTGTTCAGCGCGTGCAAAAGCAAAAACAACATCTTTGGCGTCTCACAAATAACAACGGAGAAAAAAGAAAAGCGAAAGCAGCACAGCAGTGGCTTATCGCAGTCAGAGCTAACAACATAGAATCGGTCGTCACTTACGCCAATATACCTACAAGCAGTGTAGAAGAGTTATACATTTTCAATATACGTTGAGCCACAGTAGCGCTACAGGCGCAATGTGCACGAACTACAAATGAATATGTTTCTCACAAGTATCAGTCACTGTTGCACTATCTTTACATTCTACACATCCGTTTTTCTCCCACTTTTTCACCTTGACAAGCAGAAGTACCAGGCGTTCTGAGTACACAACTATAAACTGTTTGTGTACAGAGTACGTTTTCAGTTCTTCGAATGACTGTGCGCGCGGAGAACAAGAATGATGATCGGACAACCGTATACGGCAGTCAGAAACACCCGGTTGCAATTTTAAATGTAAAATACCAATATAGAGTCTTGACAATGCTGTGAGGATTTATATATATATATACAGATGGTGATCAGAAAAATGGAAACACCTGTAGTTGGCAACACGTCAGATGTATGGGTTAGCAGTGGTGTCGTGGCGCCCGCAGCGCCGGATCGCTGGTGGTGGTGTGTTAGGTCGGTCTCCATACTACGTCAGGCGCAGTGGAACAGCAGTGTCCAGTGGCTGCAGCAGAAGGGGTAGTGTAAAATGGGAGACCTCGCAGATTTTCAAAGAGGGCAAATTATTGGTGCGTGGGTATGTGGAGTGAGTGTGACGGCAGTGGCTACTGTGTTAGGTGTGTCGCGTGGGACGGTGTCGAAGGTGATGACGGCCTACACAACACACGGAAAACCACATCGGGGAAGCGGAACAGTGGGCGGAAGAAAGTCATGAGTGACAGGTCACGCCGGGTATTAAAGCGCATTTGTCACGCAGAACCGTCGTGCCACTGCGGAGCAAGTGACGGAGGAACTCATTCAGCACCTCCCTCCACGCTGTTTCGAAAATCACAGTCCGCCGCGAATTACATGACATGAACTTACGGGGTCGTGTTGCACGGGCCAAACCGCCCATCAGGGACCATAACGCTTTCGCACGCCGCAAATGGTGCCGCGACATGCAACTTGGACCGCTGAGGACTGGAAACGTGTGATATGGTCGGGTGAGTCATTCTTCACCCTATTCCCAACCATGGGCCGTGTTTATGTGTGGAGAACGCCCAAAGAAGCTTATGATCTGCAGTGTCTCCGCCCAACTGTGAAACATGGTGGAGGCTCGGTGATGCTGTGGGTCGCAATATCTTGGTTTTCATGGTTTCCTGTGGTCACGCTTAGCGGACGAATCACTGCCAACAATTATGTCGCAATTTTATGAGACCACTTGCATTCTATGGTCCGGATGTTGTTCCCGGACAATGACGCCATCTTCCAGGATGATAATGCACCCATTCACACAGCTGGCGTTGTTGCAGCGTGGTTTGAGGAACATCGGGATGAAGTTCAAAACCTCCTCTGGCCCGGGCAATCCTCAGATCTCAACATAATTGAATATCTGTGGTCCGTCTTGGAAACACGACTCCGGCGACGATTTCCAACTCCATCCTCTCTCACAGAACTGGCCGATGTCCTGCACGAGGAATGGTGTAAAATTCCACTTGCTACCATTCACGACCTCTATGCCTCCATCCCACGTCACATCAAGGCTGTTCTGAAGGCGAAAGGTGGCCCGACAACATATTAATCTAGTAAGTTGCAATTTCGTTCAGGTGTTTACATTTTTCAGATCACCATCTGTGTATATATATATATATATATATATATATATATATATATATATATATATATATATATCACCTATTGTACTTCAGCCTGCTATAAATTTCAATATACCTTCAGTACTAAAAAAGCACATCCCAAATCCTTGCTCTACCGCAGTGCGGCGCCCATCTTTCCACTGATTATGTATCCTTGTACAGCGTCCTCCATGACGCTTCCATACACTGATCATTCTTTCAACAACTACTACAATTTTTGACAATTTACAAATTTTGACAAAATTTTGGAGTTGACTATGACTTTTAATATGTTATTTTGAATTACTCTTGAGTTCATCATGAAAATTAATTAATAAGACAACCCTTTGATTCATATTAGGCCGGTAAGATAGAAATGTCCACTCCAGGTGCATTATTTTCAAAGGGGCAAAAAAAAATCGTAGATCCGTTTAGTCAAAGCAGTCGTCGTCTACAACAATACTTTTTTGATATCGCTCAGCCAACGATTGGATTTTGTGGCAAAAAAGGTTGATGTCCTACGATACGAAGTACTCCTCAGCCACAAGTTGTACCTCCCGATTATCAACGAAGCTTTTCCTCCTCCTAAAAGATAATCGAAATGCTGGAAAAGGTGGTATGTGTTCATTGTGAGAGAGTTTGCGTTTAAAAAGTTGGTATTTCTAACTAGAAAGTTGGTATTAGAACCACAGTATTCTTCTTTATCAGGTTTCTGTATATTACTAATCTGTTTATTTTTACTCAATCTAGACTAGAACAGATATTGGTGCTATTCGTCCTGCATCCTGTTTTGAACGATGAGTAGAAGAGTATATTGATGAGACGATGGTTGCAACTATTGACGTATGAGTTGTTGTAATGATAGTATGTTCGAAGCTGTAAACGAAAATTCAGATGTTCGATCCAACATTCGGACGGTATTTGACAGTACCTGGATGTTTTGGATTTTTGTCCTTTGCTATTAATGATAACTCCGAAATTTGCGAGATCACTGCATGGTTCAGGGTAAACTTAGTCAAATTTAATAGGCCTACTGCAGGAATGGAAACAGATCATGTTTATGTATAGAAATTACGACTGTAAACTTAGCAGGATCTTTCGAAAATTATAAATAATTGCATACCCTACGTTTGTACTGCGTTTGTGCCGGATTTTATCGTAAAAATTGTCATTTGTACACGTCTGAAATTCCAAAAAAAATAAAATAAAATAAAAAAAATAAAGGGGTACTGCTAGTTCACGTGAACCTAGCAGGACCATAATAGGAATTTCTACAAATCTGAAGATTTTTCTGTACGAATCATTTATGCTGGTTTGAACCGGATTATACCGTAAAAATTTTCGTTTCTACCAGTTTCAAAGTCGGAAAAATCGAAAAACAAAGTGGTCCTGCCAAGTTAGAGATAAGAGATATTAGATATAAGATTAGAGATTAGACATAAGATTACAGATAAGATATATGCTAAAATTCGTATAACCGTGCTTATAATTGTTGCAATATTCAAGAATTATTGGTATTATATTGGGATTAAAACGTGCAATCTGAAACTTATCGGTGACATACAAATGAGAGAACTGAAAGTTATTTCTTTCGAGGAAGGAAAGTGATAAAACATTTGTTTTAATATATTCAAAGCAGTACTTTCTCAATTGATATTATTGGTGAGCAGTGGCGTATTTAGGGGGATGGCTTCCGGGCTTAAGCCCCTCCCGAAATATTATTTAGTATAGTAAAGTAAATGAAATATCTTGCAGAATTTTCACATTTCCAGGCAAAGCCCCCACCGAAAGTTAGCAAAGCCCCTCCCGAAACAAAATCGTAAATACGCCACTGTTGGTGAGTGTAGGACGATATTCCATACAGTTCCCTGAAGGATCTAAGTGTTTATTATCTTGCTACTTATAACGAGTGTTAGATGTGAATTTATTTGTTTTATTTATTGTGTATAAATCAGTTTAGTTTATGGATATTGTTTGCACTTTAAGTAAGACACCCTATTAAGCATATTCGATGTAAAAATAAGTTGTACTTTTACAATATAAATAAAGTTTGTTTTGTATTCTGTATCCATTGACTTTTTGTATAATTATTATTAAAATTTGAGGAAATTAGTTAATAAGTAGTTCTGCTATCCTCAAGTGAACTTAGCAAGACCACATTATTTTCCGATTTTCCCCAATTTGAAACCGGTATATAGGAAAATGTCTACGGTACAAACCGGTACTAACACAGTACAAACGTATGGTATGCAAATATTTATAATTTTCAAAAGTGGTCCTGTTAATTCACACTCGTATAGAAATTAACATTATGAGAGAGAAGAGTGATTTGCGTCCAGTGTGGTGCTTTACGACTATTTCTTTGATGATGTATATGTAGAAAGTTTATATTTTGTGTCGGGAGATCTCCGCAATTTCTTTTTATCTTTCAATCGCCTTGTCAATGACGGAAGTTGTTACAGTATCTAAGTTTATTCATTCACTATCTCCAGCTGTAAATATTGTGCACAAAACTCAATACTTTGAATCATCAATCACCATTTGTGATTTTATTTGATAGGGAAGTAAGATTCTCTACTGACACAAGATTTTCACGTCGCCTTTATTATTGTTTTAACACGCAACTGATTGCATATCTACACTGATCTTCTACCGTGGGTCTTGAACGATTTCAGAGAAATGTAGGTAGTCAGATTGGGTAACAAGATTACAAAGTCACTATGAATGTTTCCTGAAATGACATGCTGACACAAATTGAACAACGCATCGTCTATGAGCAATGTGCATTGCTTTAAATTAAGTTAAATTCTAGGTTTAACCTCCCACGGCTCTTCATTTTAGGCTACAGGAGATTAATGATTACTGAAAGAACGAATTTAGAAGAAGTGATGGAATTACAATATCGGAGGAAACGGGGAATTGTCTAGAAAACCACTAACTCGTATATACTGAGACCGAACCAGGGATATTTTGCATTAGGAGTTATCCACGGTACCAAGGTGTGGTTGTCAGTAAACAGGTTATAATCACGAAAAACTACTGAAACCAATGTTATTAAGAGCCGCGTTTTCCGATATGGGGTTTAGGGACAAAAGTGCTATTTTAAATGCACAAGTACTTAAGAAGAAGAAAAATATAAAGAAATAATTTAAATACGTATATCATATCGAGTTATTTTCTTAATTTCGTTGCTATGACGATTTGTTTATTTGTTTATTGGGGTTGTTATTGTAACTATGAAAGAATAGAATGAAGAACCATCTTGTATAGACTGAATGTATGATATTTTAATGTGACAAACACGATATATATTGCAAGTAAATATATATATATTTAAAAGTGCATAACTGTGTTGTTTAATTCGTGATAATCTCGTGAACTGTATAGATATACATTTTGAACCGGAGAATGTAACATAACGGAAACAAGTAACGTTGCACCATCTATAAATATAATTTGTAGTGGAAATAATGTAACAATAAAATGAACAAAATATTCTATAATTGTGCTCTACTTACCGAACGAATACTGTAATATTTATCCCGACCAGTAGTTGCTGCAGGCGTTGCATCTTGTTCCCGCAAGATCACCCCATGGCTTTGAGTCTCCACAAAAGTTTCAATTTGAAAGCAATCTCCAGTTTCTAATCTCATGTGTTACAGGAAACAATGAATTTCTCATTGCATAAATATATACCCAATGTACATCATACTTACAGAATTATCTAACTTAATTCCATATCCTTTGTTCTGTTCAAAGAATTCAAGTTAATCAGGAAGTGCAAAGTAGTCGATGTTGAACACATCGTTTAAGTAATTTCTTCAATTTAAATTTGTCAATCGACTCTGTAGAATCAGTCGGTTAATTATTTATTAATGTAGGTACTTATTAACAGTTTAATTTGAAACACACACAAAACTAAATAATCTTATACTCGTAAAACCTCATATCTTCACTTTTTATATAATTTAAGATTTTGGTTGCATTCAATTCCCCACATCTGAACCTACGTGTGTGCAAGAGCTCGTAAACGAAAATTCAATAAAGAAAACGTGAAAAGCTAACTTTTTAAAACTTAGTGTCGCATTTGTTGTGGTAGAAGCAGAACAGTTTTATTGCCCTACTGAAATGTTTGGCTTTGAGGAGTTACTAGGTTTGTACTTTCGCCGTCGATATATTTATAATATGTAATAACTTAGAGTCCCAACATATCAAAGTCGAAAACGCTTCCGACTTCGGTGCAAAAATCTCAGATTCGATTCCTGGTGTTGGTCGAAAAGATGAGTTTTACTTAGGTTATTCATCCTGAGAAAGAGTTTTCCTCCTTTACAACCGGCAAATGCCCTGATGCACCCACCATACAGATCCCTCATGCGTAACTGGACTAACGCAATGGATGCCGGTTATGTCCAGAAATATAAGCGGCTCGGGTGAATATAATAGCATACTGGAAAAGAAGGTTGAAAATCGCCGTACAGTTCAATGTAATGCCACAAACTAAACAAGCCACTGGTCAAGTAAGGCAAAACTTAACATAAAAATATTCTCACAAAAGAGAATAAATCACTATCTATTGAATATTATGTAATTTCGTATTAATTTCTATCATGTTATGTATTCTTTTACTAGAACAATCTTTCCAGGACGCTTTGTATTTAAAATATTCATTTGATTTCAATCTTTCTAAAGCAAATCAGTAATCCATTCGACCGTATTCATTCTCAGCCACAAGACGTAGAATTTCTTTGTAACGTAGAATCTGAATCACATGTGCTCTTACCGGAAATCAACAGAGGAATTTCATTCTAAAAATGTGTTTGCTAACCACATATCTACCAGGAAATTTCAAAATATGCATGGAGTTTTGTCAGCCTAGAGAGCACCGAATTTTCTGCTCCCTCTTGAATCTTATCCGGCTTAAATCTATCTATCTGACAATTGGTTATTTTGTGCCTGTTACTACAGGCACACTTGCGCAAATGCAGGGGATAAGAGGGAAGATCCTCCAGTCTTGGAACTGGGGAAGATTGGGGAGTGGGAAGAACTGTCATATCATTAACCCGAATTGAAATGTATCTTTTTGAGGAGAAATGTTTGACCGATCATTTGTGACCAATTGCCACTAGGCCCGTATCTACGGGGGGCTACAGTGTGCCGATCCCTCTTAACTTTTAGTGCCTCCCTAAAAGTTTTATGGTAGGCTTGTAAATGATCTATAATATAGTTCAATGGACCCTTCTAAATTCACCGGGGTCTCCTACATTTTTGGGCTGGCTACCGGCCTGATTGCCAAAGATGAATGAGAGATGAAATTAATGTTCCCCAGAATAAACCTGAAATCTGACTGGTTCCCATGTTGAAAATATCTGTAGTCCCTTCATCCTCCGCAGCATTGTTTTACAACTTCATGTATATTTTGAACATCGCTTTTAAAAAATAGAGATTATATGAACGGTTCAACCCCTTCCCCCCCCAAAAAAAAAGTTGAAGATAGATTTGGGCCTTTGAAATGTCCTTCGTCAGTAACATTTCAGAGATATATCAATTTAAAAAGTTAGTAAGGAATATTATATGTTTTTACTGAAAAGATTTCAGAAATAGTACGTAAACGTACATAAGATGTGGAATTCCTATATTCTTAAGTGCATTACGAAAAAATAATTTTTGGAAACAACCTCTATATGAACATCGGAAAGCAAAAAATCCTTCGAAAACATACTGTGGATTTCTTGGAATAGTACAAATACTTTTCTCTCTTTAATTGTCAGCGAGAAGCAGAACAAATCTGCCATACCTTTAGAATGGCGAATTATTGGAAAGTAGGAAAAACTCTATATGAATGTAGAACTAAGTAGAAAAATTGCCGACAAATTGCCGGAAATTGTCGAAAATTGTCATTCTTCTATGGGTAATAGTAATTTAGTTCGTTGTAAGTAAAAAAAAAAATGAAAAATTACAATGGAAGGAATCATAAACATATAAGTTCACAAGATGTCTCGTTACGTAGATATAAGTTTTGAACAAGAAATGAACATATAATCCAATTGAAAGGTAGTAGTAGATACATAATTAAATGCAGAACTTTAGATCAAATTCAAAACATAAATCTAACTAGACGAATTTGTAATGCTTGGCACACTTTTTCCGTGAACACTAAATGGTTGGAGTAACAACTCTATTCTGTATATTCATTATATTATTTCCAGTAAATTTGTTGCAAATAAAGGTCATTGGCAGTTATTATCTATGATATCATGTAAAGAGATGCATAAATGATGAAAGTGAGTGCTGTTGAAAGACAATCCAAAAACACACTGTTGTTCACCACAAACTGATATAGGGTAGGGCTGAACGAAGGGCCCTTCACATCACTGTTGTGAGTTCTGCTTCTGAGCTAATGTGTCTCATTCAGGTTGAAGTTCAAACGCATCCATAAACTACAAAAAAAAAAAAAAAAAAAAACTCCAGATTAACATGAAATATTGTAATAAAGACCTGAAGATGTGAGTACTGGTAGAGAGAAGTGGGGCCTGACACCCATTAAGAAATGAAATGAAATGAAATCTTTGAGTTTTACGTCCCACAGTTATGCTGGTTAGGCTAAAGGAGACGGTGATGATGAGTAATGAATGAAGTGGAATGAAGAAAGTGGGAGGAAACGGGAGAACCCCGAGATAACACACGCATACGGTGTTTGTCCACCACAAAGTTCACTTGATGGAGGCTGGGATCGAACCCGGGACCCCAAGCACCAGAGGTGAACGCTCTACCAATGAGCCACCGCGGCCCCACCCATTAAGAATGACACTAAATTGGGATACTATTCTGTAACCTATGAAGCTCTAAATTATCATGATAAATTTTGAGGTCCTTCCTCTTTGTATGAAGAGAGAGTTATTCCAATACTTTGTTAAAGCAAATAATGAAAAATGAAAAGAAATTTATTGTGTTGCACGGAATAATCCACATATTTGGGTAATACAGCGCAGATCGGTGGATATTACTCCGCAGCTGGTGAAAAGTTTATGAATATGAATAACTGCTTGAAGTTTTTGTATTAAGAGACACAAATCGATTGCGGTGGCTCAGTGGTAGAGCGTTCACCTCTGGTGCTTGGGGTCCCGGGTTAGATCCCAGCCTCCGCCAAGTGAACTTTGTGGTGGACAAACACCGTGTGCGTGGGTTTTCTCTTGGTTCTCCCGTTTCCTCCCCGTTTCTTCATTCCACCATTTCATTCATTACTCCCAATCGCCGTCTCCTTTAGCCTAACCGGCATAAACGTGGGACGTAAAACTCAAAGTTTTCTTTTCACAAATGGATTATTACAAGTAGAAGCAATTTAAAACTAAAATATGTAAATAAGCAGTGGTGTGATCTTATGTACTTCACAAGAGCACGTGAACCACCAACAATTGTGTATTGTTTATTGTTCCTTTGATTATCATATTATCACCACTTTACTTTCGTTTTGTTTCTGTAACATCGGAGTTTTTTAAATTTTAAATTGACTCTCTTCTTCCTTCTTTCATTGGCTATATGTATTCCCATCACACCACGTTTACAACAAGGCTGGAAACGTGATGGGCTATTCTGTGTGTAGCATAGAAGGAAAGCGGGAACAGCAAGCGGAGTAACTGGACAATAGCCAGCCCAAAAATGTAGGAGGGGCCCGGTAGAAGTTAGGGGGCCCGACCCAACTATATTATAGTTCATCACCATATTATAGTTCATTTGCAAGCCTACCGTGAAAATTTTATGGTGGGCAGTGAAAGTGTAGGAAGGGCCCGGCCTCCCAGCCCTTCCTGGCGGTCTTCCGACTTTGAAAAGAAGCTTTGATTGTGCAGTGTCGAGAGTTGTTGTTAACTAATTTCCAAACCTATTTCCAAATCCAAAACTTATTTCCTAGGGGTGAATCCATGTGTATATTTGCGGCATGCATCAACATTTATCCATTGGTGTGAAAATATGACAAATCTGATGCAGTGTAGCCATGTAAAAAGCCCATTTAATGCAAGTTCGTAAAATGAGTGTTTTGACAGAAACGCGGTCACTGGTGTCATAAAATTACTGCAACATGTGAGTTTAAGGTTGATTAATGACAATCAATGACAATTTGCACATAATTGATAACCTGAGTTTTTAAGCAAAAATGTGCAATAAAATATTAATCACTTACAGCTTGTAACCCTGGTATCCCCGTGGAAATAGAAAGGCGCTTTACAGTAAATGCTCTAAGTGACAGACGCGTTCTTGAAAATACAAATTCACAGGTTTCTTGACACCTTTTTATGAGGTTCCAGGTGATAGATTGAATTTCTGTTTCAATATTTGTCTTCAATTCCTCAATGGACCTGGGGTTATTCTTGTACACCACATGTTTTAGGTAACTCCATAAGATAAAGTCAGGTGATGTTAAGTCCAGAGAGCGGGAGGACCACAAATGTTTGGAGATGACGTGGTCACCAAAAATTCCCCTAACATTTGTAATGCTTCGTTGGAAGTATTGCCAGGGTTTCCAGTTGTATGTGAGTAATGTTTTATCGCAAATTTTTGCGTAGTATCTCAGATTATCAGTTATGTGCAAATTCTCATTTATTATCATTAATTGACCTTAAACATACCTATTGTAGTAATTTTACTACAACAGTGATGGCAAAGGCCATGTTTCAGTCAGAAACACTCATTTTATATACATGCATTAAATAGCCTCTTTATATGGCAACACTGCATCAACTTTGCCACATTCTCGAACCAGTGGATAAATATTGATGTATACTGCAAATATGCATAGGGATTCATCCAAAGCAAATCAGTTTTCTGCAATTGAATATTGTTTTTCTTCATTTTGCACATATATTGTTTTACACTTTCGGTACTTTCTTTCGTTACTTCACAAAAACATTACAACCTGCAACATTGGTCATGATTTCGAAATATACAGTACATAGAACACGCTTACATTTGTTTGCAGTCTTAGGTCTTTATTGCACTTGGTTCAAGAGATAAAATCAATCAAACTTCGGGTTGCGCACCTTTAAGTACGCACTGTACAATACAGTAGTATATACAACTCATCGTTTCAACCAATTACACTGGACAATAAATTTTAACTTTTTTCCTGCTTAGGAAAAGAAAAGTTCATTTTCTTACGGAATTGAGGATGCTGAATACGAAAATAAAAATAAAAATAATGAATTGGTTCGAGTTTATTTGTAATTGATATAAATGTGTGTTATGTAGTGTTGACACTTAGATTCTTGAATTATGTATTTGATCTTTCACTTAAGTAGCTATTGCTTCAATTCTGTTCATCCGATTATCTTGGTTCATATGTCATTCACTTCAGAATAAACCAAGCTTACAAATGGTACTATGCGCATGTGTACATCATGTATAACAGGAGGGAAATTTAAGGTAAAATTGGGAATTTCTCGTACAAAGATGCCTTTTTTCAAATGTAGCACCCTTTCGTACGCCCCTGACTAAAGACACCCAAATATAATATACCTTTAAAACTACTGTAGCTTATAAGTAATGCATGAGCCAAGTTTCATTGTAATAACTTCAATAGTTTTGACGGAAAAAAATATTTATCAGTTCTGCTAGACAATACCAAATTTCATATAGGAAAAAGTGAGATAACTATAAAACCTAATGAACATATATATATATATATATATATATATATATATATATATATATGTGTGTGTGTGTGTGTGTGTGTGTATGTGTGTTTGTGTGTGTGTGTGTGTGTGTGTGTGTTGAACGAGAAAAGAAGAAATTGGGTAAAATTAAAAAATTTCCGTCCAACAACAATCCACAAGAGCAGAGTTGCTCCAGTAGCCCTGATATCGTTTCTCCATCATAGATATAACTTGGTAGAAATGTTTCCCATGTTTATCAATGACTGCTGCGCAATTTTCTGGGAAGAAATCTATGTGGGAGTGCAACATTTGCATATTTTATGATGCTTTACACCCTATTGCTTGGTAGAGGGTATTAGGTGCACCTCTATTTTCTTATAGTTCTGAGACCGTTCGTTTCCCAAAACATTCGTCACCACTTTTCGGAAAGTATCTCATGCAATCCTCTCGTCATTTTCTAACACTGCATCAAATTCAGGATCATTGAGGAGTTAGCGAATTTGAGTGCCATTAAGGTTTCTTAGCTGATTTTAGTTTCAGCAATTTGTGGAAGTTCAGCAGAATATATTTGAAGAATATTTTGATTCGTCTATGAATAGCCGTCATTCATCGAGATTGTCGTCTATGTCAGTGCGTCCTAAAGTGTGGGTCGCAGGTTGTTGTTGTTGTTTTTTTTTTTTTTTTTTTTTTTTTTGGTAGGTTCGCTAGAATTTATTCCTTTTAATTATGAAAATTTTATTTTGATGCAGAAACATTTGTTGTGAATTACTATTGAGTAAATAAACATTGGAGGTAAAGAGTAGGCTAAGTTGTTACTCAGAGCCCTCCTGTTGTACAGTCAGTAGGGATACTGGGCTACGATGAAAAGAGAGTGTGTGACTGTAAACCTATCACGAGGTAGGGAATTGCGACACGAGTAGTGTTACCTTTGTGTTACTCTTCCATGGAAACAATTTAATCATCTTTGGACATACGTACAATTTCATATGATACAGTTATTGAGAAAGAAATTTAAATTATATTTGTTTGCTCGATTGTCACCGACAGGGCCATTATATGCATAAATATACATTATAATTTAGTTTGAAAGTGAGATATTTACTACAGGCCGAAAAGAAACCAACTAAATTTTGAAATTTAAGCATTGAGCTCGACTTTGTAACATTCGTGGTCGCTCTGGGCGTTCTCAACTTCCCCAAATAAATTATACGCGTAGGGTATATCAATCATTCACATGGACTGTTATTGAATGAACTGGAATTAAATAGCATTTACAAAATTTACTTGGTTTGAAATACACCATGACGTAGAATGTCAACGTGTATGTGAATAAAAGCAGGTGCGACACAAAAAAAATTTTATTGTTTAATGTGGTCGCAGTAGCAACAAGTTTGAGAACCACTGGTCTATGTTAAAGTTTACTTATAAGACCAGTTAGGCCTATATTGTTACAACGTAATATGTCACTTTCCACTGAAAATACTGTATAAAGGTTCTGACGTGTTCAAAACACGAACACTTTTAGATCTTCAGAATAAGCTCCCAACTTCTTGAGTTTGCATGCCAGCAGTTCTGCGCCACCTTTTGACAATCCAGGTAATTTAATTCAGGTTGAGTATCATATGGTGAATAGATAATGATATTTTGGTTTTGTGAGGTTAGGATCGGTGGAAGACGATGAATCTGCAGCAGAATTTCAAAATGTGGGATGACATTGTTCACCTTTTGGTCTTCATCAGGTGAAACGCCGGAGTAAGGTACGGGAAGTTGCGGAATCTTTAGTTCTTCAGAGTGTGGCACAGTGACGAACATTTCGAGGAATATTTGAATAAGTGGCAGTCCACTTTTTTCTTTTTTTTTTTTTTTTTTTTTTTTTTTTTTTTTTTTTTTTTGGACAGACCTTTAATTGGAAGAATTATGCAAAAATAGCAGTTTGAAGTATGATCTGTCGGTTCTCTCCATATCATTGGAACTGCAAATGGAACGCATGCCCTTTTTCCTTGTAGCCAGTCCCACAAATTTGTAGAACAAGTATTACAACACATATGTGGTGCTCACTTCTTGTCCACATCTCCCACTTTACAGCCGAAGTGCAAGTGATAGTCTTTCTTTATGATAGAAGCGAAATTACACTTTTCGCTTCACTTCGTTAAAAACATTTATTTATTGAATTTATTTGTTTTATTTATTGTGTATAAATCCTTCAGTTTAGTTTATGCATATTCTTTGCACGTTAAGTAAGACACCCTATCAAGCATATTCGATGAAAAATCAGGTCTTAATTTTAAAATATAAATAAAGTTTGTTTTGTGTTCTGTATCCATTGATTTTTTGTTTAATTATTATTGGAGTATTTTGTATTTTTATAATTTGAGGAAATTAGTCAATAGTCCTGCTATCCTCAAGTGAACATAGCAGGACCGTATTATTTTCCAATTTTCCTCAATTTGAAACCGGTACAAACGAAAATGTCTACGGTACAATCCGGTACAAACGCAGTACAAACGATTCGTATAGAAAAATCTTCAGATTTGTAGAAATTTGCTAGTGTTTCTGCTATGTTCACGTGATCTTAGCAGGATCAATTTTTTTCGATTTTTTTTCGAATTTGATACCGGTACAAGCGAATTGTTTTACAGTACAATCCGGTACAAACCAGTACAAACGATTCCAGAGATAAGTCTTCAGATTTGTAGATATTTATCAGTGGTTCTGCTATGTTCACGTGAACTTGGCAGGACCATTTTTTTCGATTTTTTCGGATTTGATACGGTAGAAACGAAAATGTTTACGTTTCAAACCGGTACTAACGCAGAACAAACGTTTCGTGCAGAAAAATCTTCAGATCTGTAGAAATTTATATTCTGGTCCTGCTAAGTTCACGTGAACTTAGCATTACCACATTATTTTTCGATTTTTTCGAATTTGAGACCGGTACAAGCTACATTTTTTGCGGTAAAATCCGGTACAAACGCTGAACAAACGTTTCGTACAGAAACATCTTCAGTTTGTAGAAATTAATCAGTGGTTCTGCTATGTTCACGTGATCTTAACAGGTTCAATTTACTTTTCGTTTTTTTTTTTTTTTTTTTTTTTTTTGTTTTGGAATTTGAGTCCGGTGCGATGCTTTACGACTATTTTCTTTGATGATATTTGTTTAGGAAGTTTATATTTTAGGTCGAGAAATGTCCGCAATTTCTTTTTATCTTTTAATCGCGTTGCCAGTGACGAAAGTTGTTACAGTATCTAGGTTTATTCATTCACTGTCTTTAACTGCAAATACTGTGCACAAAACTCAATACGTTGAATCATCAAACACCATTTGAGATTTTATTTGGTTGGGAAGCAAGGTTCTCCGCTGATACAAGAGTTTTAAATTGCCTTTATTACTGTTTTTTACGTCACGAACAGTCGCACGTCTTCATTTTCATTAAAAATGGAAAAGCCAAGAGAAACAAATTTCATCTCGCTTTTCTTTGTGACAGTCGGACACAAATCATCACACTTGTCTGCAAAAAACACGTTTCAAATCGGATTATTGTGAGAGCCTACAGTTCCAATGTTGAGGGGGGACATGTCACCCCATTTCCGCGAAATATAAGCCCATACCTATAGCTGAGATAACTTTCCAGCATGAGAAGAGGGGCATACCCTACTCTAGCATTTATTGTAAATGTTCCCCCCCCCCCAAGTAATAGAAGTGGAATTAATACATATTGGTGAGACTACTAAACGCACTACAGCACGAAGTTCAGTGTGAAATACTACAGAATACCATTCTTTTCAAGAAATGAAAAGATCAAGAGAAATCAATTCCATCTTACATTCCTTTGTGGCAGTCGGACACAAATCATCAGACTTATCCCAAAAAGCAGTTTTTAAGTAAGATTACTGGGGAGGACAGTCCCCCCAGGTCCAACATTGGGGGGACATGTCCCCCTCGACCCCCCGGGATTTGCGCCCGTGAGGAATATACTATTATATGTTTTTTCTTAAAAGATTTCAGAAATAGTTACGTAAACGTCCATAAGATAATGTGGAGTTCCAATATTGTTAAGTGCATTACAAAAAAAGAATTTTTGAAAACAGCCTCTATATGAACATCGGAAAGCAAACAATCCTTCCAAAATCTACTGTAAGTTTCTTGGAATAGTACCAGTACTTTTCTTTCTTTAGTTGTCAGCGAGAAGCAGAACAAATCTGCCATACCTTTGGGATGGCGAATTATTGGAAAGTAGGAAAAACTCTACATGAATGTAGAACTAAGTAGGAAAACTGTGGACAAAGTTTAATTATCGAAACTTTGTTAGATAGATTTTGTCATTCGTCTATGAGTAATGGTAATTTAGTTCGTTGTAAGTAAAAAAAAAATGAAAAATTACAATTGAAGGAATCATAAACATATAAGTTCACAAGATGTCTCGTCACGTAGATATGTTTTGAACAAGAAATGAATATATAGTCCAATTGAAAAGTAGTAGTAGATATAAAATTAAATGCAGAACTTCCGATCAAATACAAAATATACATCTTACTAGAAGAATTTGTAATACTTGGCACACTTTTTCCGTGAACACTAAATGGTTGGAGTAACATCTCTATTCTGTGTGTTCATTACGTTATTTCCAGTAATGTTGTTGCAAATTAAGGTCATTGGCAGTTTTTCTTCACAATGTCATGTAGAGGTACATAAATGATTAAACTGAGTGATGTTGAAAGACAATCCGAAAACACACTGTTGTTCACCACAAACTGATACAGGGTAGGGCTGAACGAAGGACAAATCGCATCGTTGTTGTGCGTTCCGCTTCTGAGCTAATGTGACAACCATTAAGAATGACACTAAATTGGGATACTATTCTGTAACCTATGAAGCTCTAAATTATCATGATAAATTTTGAGGTCCCTCCTCTTTGTACGAAGAGAGAGTTATTCCAATACTTTGTTAGGGCAAATAATGAAAAATGAAAAGAAATTTATTGTGTTGCACGGAATAATCCACATATTTGGATAATACAGCGCAGATCGCTAAATATTACACCGCAGCTGGCGAAAAGTTTATGGATATGAATAGCCACTTGAGGTTTTTGTATTAAAAAAACACAAAGCGATTGTTAAAACTAGAAGCAATTTAAAACTAAAATATGTAAATAAGCAGTGGCGTGATCTTATGTACTTCTTAAGAGCACATGAACCACCAAAAATTGTGTATTGTTTATTCTTCCTTAGATTATGACATTATCAACAATTTACTTTCGTTTTGTTCCTGTAACATTACAGTTACCAGAATTTTTCTTTAGATTTTAAATTGACTCTCCGCTTGCTTCCTTCATTGGCTATATGTATTCCCATCACACCACGTTTACAACAAGGGGGAAAAGTGATGGGCTACTCTGTGTGTAGCATGAAAGGAAAGCGGGAGCAGCAAGCGGAGTAACTGCGGTCTTCAGGCCCGTAGCCAGCCCAAAAATGTAGGAGGGGCCCGGTAGAAGTTACGGGGGGCCGACCCAACTATATTATAGTTAATCACCATATTATAGTTCATTTGCAAGCCTACCGTGAAAATTTTAGGGGGAGCAGTGAAAGTTTAGGGAGAGCCCCCCCCCCCTGGCGGACTTCCGACGTTGAAGAGATGCTTTGAATGTGCAGTGTCGAGAGCTGTTGTTGACTAATTCCCAGATCTATTTCCAAATCCAAAACTTATTTCCTAGAGGCGAATCCTTGTGTATATTTGCGGTATGCATCAACATTTATCCATTGGTGCGAAAATATGAAAAAGTTGATGCAGTGCTGCCATGTAAAAAGCCCATTTAATGCAAGTCCGTAAAATGGGTGTTTTTGACAGAAACGCGGCCACTGGTGTCATAAAATTTCTGCAACATGTGAGTTTATGGTTAATTAATGACAATCAATGACAATTTGCATATAATTGATAAAATGTGTCTTTATGCAAAAATTTGCTATAAAATATTACTCACCTACAGCTTTTAATCCTGGTATCCTCGTGGAATTAGAAGAGCGTTTTACAGAAAATGCTCGAAGTGACTGACGGGTTCTTGAAAATACAAATTCACATGTTTCTTGACACCTTCTTAACAGTGTTCCAGGTGATACATTGAATTGCTGTTGCAATGTTTGTCTTCAATTCCTCAATGGGGTTATTCTTGTACACCACATTTTTTTAGGTAACCCCATAATATAAAGTTTTGTAATGTTAAGTCCTGAGAGCGGTAGGACCACAAATGTTTTGAGATTTCGTGGTCACCAAAAAATTCCCCTGACATTTCTAATGCTCCGTTGGAAGGATTGCCAGAGTTTCCAGCTGTAGGTGAGTAAGTTCTTATCGCAAATTTTTGCAAAGAATCACAGGTTATCAATTATATGCAAATTCTCATTTATCATCATTTTCTCAATTAACCTTAAACACACCTATTGTAGTAATTTTTACCACAACAGTGTTGGCAGAGCCCATGTTTCAGTCAGAAACCCTGTTAAGTCCTGGGCATTGGAAGATATCACTCGAAACACATTTAAGCACATTAAGTTGAACCAAAGAACATTCGTTTGGTAAACATATTCCAAGAAATTGCGAAGCAAAGGGAGAAAAAGTAAAATAAAATCATTGTAGTAAGCCCGATGTCTAGTCACTCTGAATCGAACCTCGTTTGTTGGGTCAAAATTTTGCCATATGTACCGAAGATGTAGAGAAAAACGCCATTTTCCAAGATGTCGGCCGAAAGTGCTCATACACTAAAACCTTTTGGTAAGACGCTCATAGTGGAACTTCGTTTGTCTTAACCCAGGCAGGTTTTCATGTGGGTCAAACCCGAAAAAAACCCGCTTCTTTTGGGGTGGGCCCATTTGGACATACCCTCGACCTACCGCGCTGTATCATAACAATAGGTGATTTAAGATAAGCTAACTTAACCAGTTTGTCAGAATTGCATTAAGTACAAGGATAAAAACGATACCAAAACTTATTTATGATTTGAGGAATGATTAGTACAGTTTTGCCTCTTGTACTTAATACAATTAGTTTAAGGTGTATGTGTGCCTACCATTGTTGTGTATGTGTGCCTACTATTGACATCCATAATGTTAAAACATACGGTAGAAAAAGGATCTGTACAAGCCTACAAACACACTTTGCGTAACGTTTCCTTGTGCTCAAACAATCCTATGTTATCTATCCTATCTGTCTCTATCATTTACCATTTTATGTATGATCAATAAAAACAGTATACCCACCGCGGGTAATGTGCCGAAGAAGCTCATTACGCAGTAAGTACTGGAAGATCGATCGAATATTGAGTTGAGTTGATTTTGAGTTTAGCGTCCCTTTCAGTAGCAAGGCTATATATGACGGGACCTACTGATTAACGTGGAATCCGAACCACATGAGCACCCGCCGGGAATCGAACCCGGGCCTCCCAAGCAAAAGCGCGTACGCTAACCGCTTATCCACGAGCAAATTTTGTAGAAACGACTAAATACTACACTGCTGTCCTGCGTTCTAATATGTCCCGTTGGACATTATTTACAAAAAAAAAAAAAAAAAAAAAAAGTCAGAAGAAATTTTTAGACTTCAAAATATGTCATAGTCTTACGATTAGTCCGCCAGATTTAATGGCCACTTGCGTCTGCCGCTGACAAAGTAAAACGCTCGAAAATACTGATTGATTGCGTCTCCAGTGACATATGTTAGTTAGTTAGGTTCTGAACCTTTGCGTTCCCACTGACGTAGGTTAGGTAAACTTAGGCGCTGTTGTGTTGTTATTATTGGTACCATTGCGTAAGTATCCCTTTCGCCTATATATACAGTCCAAAATTTTCTGAAGTTGATAAGCTCGTTCGCACATACCCCCCCCCCCCCGCGCCCGCAACCATTAAGCTTAAGAAAGACACTTCTCATTAATTATACGGTAATAGTATAGGACGTCTACTCCATGTATGGGACGTTTGTGAAAAATAAGGCTTTATTCGAGCAGACGGATCTACCAAATTTTAACACATTTCTTACAATTTCAGATTAGGGTCTTTTTTTTTAAGCAGCTCATGCACTATATGAGGAGCTCTATTACCACTTCCAGATTGGTTTCATGTGGGCTTAGTATGGCTTAAAAACCAAAGTGCATAAAGCACAACCCAACTTGTGCTAGGTGGCCACTAAAAAGCAAAAATGCTATCCAACTCTCTTAGGATTTCACATTTTTTAGATAAATTTTACACTTTCACTCAAAGAGTTACTGCTTCCTAACTATTTATCGTAGAATCTCTCTCTTTTTTTTCACGATAGAGCATCCTTTCCAACGGTATCACTCGCCAACTGTGTTCGTATTAAACAGAAACGGGATAAACCGGGAGATTTATCGAAAACAATCTAGATTTTTTCGCCCCTCTGGTTCGGCCCTGAGTTCACGTAGGGATCTGATTTCTTTTTTTGAAAAAAATTATGTAAATAATGTGCGTATATAATACTTCAAAAATTTACTGCGTCATTACTGTTTGGCCTAGAGTCATGGTTCAAACGTCATCTTGCTTAGAATAACGAGCGCTTTTCAACAGTATCACTCACATATCCGTACAATACATCTGAACCCGGAAAATCGGGAATTTTTCTGAAAGAGTCATTTCTGGGAACACTTGCGCGCCTCGGGCCCGGTCCCAGTTTCACGTAAGGATCTAAAAAAGATATAGGAGACATACACAAAGGTACACAAATCCATGGTGCAAAGTTTCAATTTGTTATCTTGAAAACTAAGAGCGTGAGAAATTTTTCTTAGGAAAAAAAAAAGTCACGCCCCTCCACGCCAGTATGTTGACCATCCGCTTCCAAGACGCACCTGGGTTGTTCTTTGGTTCATCCTTGATTTGACCAATAAAAAATGACTTAAATACCTGGTATAGAATCTAAATAAGTGGTGAAACACGATACTACGCCATGGTATATAAACATTCATAAATCCTAAATATCATAAATATCATATATCATAAATCCTAAAAGGGCTAAACGAGTCAGGGCAGGAGCGCAGCAGGAAGGCCAGGTAGCGAGGTGGTTAGTCCATAGCGATTAGACGCGTGAGCGACGGGGGTATACGCATAAACGAGGATAGTGGAAGAGCACATTTACAATACTTTTACTCTCACCCAGAAAATGTATAGGTAAAATACTATGTGAAACATTTTTCATAAATAAACGACAGTGTGAATATAAGTAATTACTGTCAGTCTACAGCATATTGAAATGAATTTTATTTGGTAGACCCGTCGTCAGTGGTGGATCTAGGCCGGGGCCGGGGGAACCTAGGATCCCCCTCTTTTGTGACAAACATCATTTTAGTTACTATTTATATATTTTTGGAAGCTTGTAGTCATATCATGATATACCTACCATAGTCTGGGATTCTGTCGCCCCCCCCCCAGATTTCACCTTCTACATCCTCCACAAATTTTGGTAATTTGTCTTCACATTAGGTTAGTTTAGTTTAGGTTATGTTAGATTATGATAATGTAGAGGTCTAACATAATTTTCGAAAAAAATATAGAATTTCGGGTAAGAGTGCACTTTGTGCAGAACAAGTGATTTTGGGTATCTTTTAATTTCTCTCCCAATCCTGCAAATATAAGATCTGAAGCGTTACTTACTTCACAAAACATAGCTGAGCGAGCGAACAAGGTTAGAAGCCCCGTTGAGCTGTTTAGGTATAGTTCCAATGAGCGTTATGCACAAAGTGCACTCTTACCGAATTTTGCTTACTTCTACTAACGTTATGTTAGTTTTGTTTAGTTCAGGTTAGATTAGATTAGATTTGAGGCATTACTCCAGCAGACGGTTCTACCAAATTTTGAAACATTTCTTACATTTTCACGTTAGGTCAAATTTTTATCAGAGCATGCAGGAAATGAGGAACTCCATTACCACTTACAAATTTACTTCAGGAGGGCTTAGTGTAAATAAAGTTTGGACATGTAGCATAAATACTACAGTGCAGAAAACATGTACAAATATGTGCTAGCTGGCCATTAAAAAGCACGAATGCTATCTAACCGAGTCAGGGCAGGAGCGCAGTAGAGAGGCACGAGCGTTAGCGAGGGGGTGCATCCGCAGGGACCAGGCGCGTCAGCGATGGATGGTATACGCATGAGTTAGTGGAATAGTATACTTTTCATTTCAGTATGCTGTGCACTGACACCAACTACTTATATTCACACTCTCATTTATTCACAAAAAGTGTTTCACATCGTATTTTACCTATAGATTTTCTATCTGCTAGAACCGCCTGCTCGAGTGAACCCAGATTTGGTTACCTTATTTTGGTCTAAATACTTGCATCATCCATTTCTCCTGTAAATGTTTTTTTCTTTCTTTCTTCGTGCTTCTGCATCCTTCTGCTAAACCTAACCCGATCTGTCTGTTCGAGTGAACCCAAAACTGTTAATATTATGAGTGTTTACGCGCATTATGCTGAAAACATGCATTATGTACAAGGATGTATTACTGTTGACGCTCATTCATTATGCTAAAAACATGCATTAAATAATCACAACTGCCACCACAAATAATAAAAACAATAAAACTTTTAAATAAAATATAGCCTACGCTCTGATTACTTATTACTCAAACCACAGAGAAAATATTTTGTTATTGGTATTTTCTCTATGCTACTAGATAGCTCTCTTATTTCTTTCACAATTTGTACATACCGAAAGTTATTGTTTGGAATTACAGACTAATGTTTACGAAATAAATATAATATTTTTATTTACACACGAAATAGCACTACTCAAACAAACATGGCTGGTACTACTCCCATGATGCATCACCAAAAAGTTTCCGAATATCCTGATAAGGCTAGTTTACCGTCAAATAAAGGAAAAGTAACATCAGATTACGGGAAATATATGAGTAAATTCCTTAAATATAAAGAAAACTTGTTTCCGATGATTAAAGGATCCTACATATTTGTAAACACACCGAATCCTATCTGATTTCTTACGGAAAGTGTATTATTTTCGTTAAAATAGAGAAACGTTCTGTTAATTTATCCGGAAACCTAGACTTTCCTTTGCAAAAACGTTCCCCGAAGGTGAGAAACCTTCCTGATATTTTTTACAGTGTAGCGTGCAGCAAAATCGTCTATTTTCTAACAATCTTCCTTGGGCGTAAACTCGGGTGTTCGACATTACCCCAGTGTTAGCGAATACCCCGGTTTCCCTTATGTATCATTATACTGCAAAACACTTCAAGGTTATTCTGACAAATCTTTTGTAGCTCAATGTGTCACGTGCTGTTATTTTGGATACATCACAAGAAAAATCGATTTCTGCCAAACAGTAACCGGGATTTCGGGGGTAACTTCCGCGGTGGCTCTTGTAATGCTATTTTTCAGTTCATTAACAGTATCAGGTAGGGGAGGGATGTACACGTTATATTTTTCAAAGCCTCACTGAATCATGTCAAGTTGCGTGTAATCTGTAGACGGTAGCGGCCAGGCAATTGGTCCACCATGACCTATCCAATTATTTGTGAAACGCTGATAAAGAAATTCTCTTACGTCTATCAGGTACCGCGGCGAGAAGCCATCTTGTTCCATTCGCTTTTGCTCTGGAAACAGCGCTAAACACGTTCACTTTGGGGCTGTCACGAACCAGCTCCACTTGTGCATGTGTATTGTTCGTGCACCAAATGCAACACTTGTGTTTTGACTCGGCCGGAAAGGTGAAAAGTTGATTCGTCATTAAATACCGTATTGTTCAAGATTCAACACCACTAATGCTATCCAACATGATAACACAGAATTCATGTCGGGTATGTTTATCTGCTTCACTCAGTGCTTGAACCAAGGGCAGTCTGTATGGCTTCATGAATATTCGTCAAACAGTGGTCTGAGAAATACCGCTGGCGCCGGTCAACTCCGCAACTTCTCACTACGTGAGTCAAAATGAAAGTGTTTTACAGTAATTTGACATAAAAACTAAGTTTGTTTGTGGTTCCAATAACGAATTGTAACTGACTGAAGTTTTAAACCCATAAACAATCACCCTTTATTTATCCGTATGTTATATTGTTTTTCATCTACCAATATCACCTAAGTCATTTACTAGATCCATGGATTCAGATTATATCTTTCACCCTGAAGTCAGGAGTAAAAGTGTAGGGGAACGTGGGGGACGCCGACGCCAACCTGGAAAAAATATGTACGACGTTCCCCCAGTTCCTAAAAAAATTACAATGGGCAAAGACAGGCAGGGGGAACGGCGTGGCATCATGCCGCTACCTATCGTCACCCCACCTTTATGATCCACTTTTACCCCTGCCTGAAGTCCTATTCCTTCATGTACTTTCTTACCTTGTAACATGCGAGCATACTAATAGTAATTTCTTAATCAGCTTCTTAAGGTGTTAATTTTCTTCAATAAGAATCAACAACATGGATATTGCTTCATAAGCTATTAGCTTTCTCCTGCATTTACAGTTTTGCCTTGCTTATGTATTAGAATAGCTCAGAGTAGCGGGCAAAATGCTTCTATTCTTCGGCAACATCTTTAAGTAGCAGTACGCGTATTTGTCATTGCTTGCAACCGCTTTCTCTTAAAATTCTGATTTTAAACCAATATATTACATCTATTGTGAACTATTTTCTTATGGAAGAATCAACTGTCGTTTGTTCTACTCTCAGTGTTGCCATCTTACAACTATTTTTAATTTTTCCTTGAAGAGTCTTTGTTAAACAGATGAGTAATTTTGGGAGAAAATTGTGGGAATGTTCCCTATATCAAAAAAAGAAAAGAAAGAAAGAGAAAGAAAATAGCAGTTGTGCTTGGTGTTCTTATTTAAGATATTAAGTTCTCCATATCTCAAATCATGGTATTATCTTTCATTAAATATGAGGATATTGCAGTGGCGAATCTAGAATTTAAAACTGGGGGTAGCCAGTAGCGAGACTATAATAAACTTTAAAAATATACAAATAATAGCTTAAATATTTTTTGTCAATCAAAAAAAAAAACTGATGATGTCTAGGACCCTTGGCACCACTCTAGATCCGCCACTGGGATACTCTCAAAATTTAAATAAATAAAAGAGAGAAATTAAAAAGGATAAAAAACTATTTCACTGGTCCATTACCAAGTAGTGTAGTCAGGGCCGTCGCGAAAACTCCCAGGTGTGCCTCCCCCCTACACAGTATACTATGAAAAACAACTAGAGTTTATTCCATATTCCTAGATTTAAATTTCGAATGTAAGACAAAAGAAGTTGCTATTATCTCAATTATTACCCTTATTTTTTAAAGTGAATAGCTTTTGTGTTAAAACAAAAGTTAATGAAAACATGATTTTGAATTATTGAAGCAGAGTGCTGTTTATTTTGTACTTGATATACATCAACATAGTAACTGCATAGAATATACAAATAACGATACAAATAATTAATTCCAAAATTTTAAAAAAAAGAACTCTTCTTACAGAGAGCTGGAGAATGTTCCAGTTGATTAATCCTAGACGATGTTTTACTTTACAGGTAATTTTCAAGTTCAATACTCTTTCGGGAGTCCCTCAAGGATCTAATCTAGGTCTCTTGTGTTTTTTTTCTAGTTATTACTGATATTTCTACGTCTGGCAAGATAGCTTCCCCCCCACTTTAGAAAATTGAAACACTGACTAGGTCATTCGTTTGTACTACGTTTGTACCGAAAATATTTTCGCTTGTACCATTTTCCTTATAGGGTTACTTGAGAGCCCTATAAGGAAAATACTTATTAATGGGCATACTTATTAATGGGCATGAAAAAAGTACACATTACGGGGTCTATCTTGCGTACAAGATAGCCCAAGCCCACCCCCAAATGTTATTCTTTCTTTCTCGAAACCTATCAGATACAAACGATTTTTTTTTTCGGTACAAACGGTACAAACGATTTGCTTTCGAATTTTGTATTTCGATTTTTTTTTTTTTTGTGCTGTGCTAGGGGGAGCTATCTTGGCGCCAAGATTGCACCCCAAATGTCATCCTTTGTTTCTCGAAAGCTATCAGGGTACAAACGAAACTTTTTTCGGTACAAACGTACAGGCGATTTGCTTTCGAATGTTGTATTTCAATTTTTTGTGCTGTGATACGAAGGGTTATCTTGACGCCAAGATAGCCCCCCCCTCCCCCAGTTGACTTCTCAAGTAACCCTATAAGGAAAATGGTACAAACGAAAATATTTTCGGTACAAAGGTACAAATGTAGTACAAACGAATGACCTAGTAATTGTTTCAATTTTCTAAAGTGGGGGGGGGCTATCTTGCCATACGTGATATTCCTCTGTATATTAAAACTCTCTCTCTTTTTTTTCCGACGATCTCAAATTATGCTAAAGACTAAGTTCAATTGATGACTGCGTGAAACTTCAAGAGGATCTACAGAGAGTTCAAATATGGTGTGATAAGAATAAATTAGTGCTGAATGTGCCCAAATGCAAAGCTGTGTCTTTCACGAGGAAAGAAAATCCAATTAACTTTTTCTACTATATAATAAGTGACACTTCCTTGTCTAATACAAATATTATCAAAGATCTAGGAGTTATGTTTGATAGCAAATTAACCTTTTCTCAACATGTTGACGCAATAAGGAGTATTACATTTAGAAACATGTTTAATTTATAAAATACGACGATTTCAGGAAAGAATCAATATTTATAAGGTAATACTTTTCGTATGTGACGTCACAATAAGAATACTGTGGTTCTATTTGGACAGCAAATGTCACTAAATACTCTGTTGCAATAAAAAATATACAGTTTATTTTTTTTAAAATGCTTCCAAACAAGAAAACTGGTTTCTACCCAAAGTATTCCCCTATAAAGACTCAGTAATGAATTTGTTTTCAAACAGAAAAACAGAGATGGTGTTTAATCTGTTGTTCATACATAAATTATTAAACGTAAAATTGACTGTACAGAATTCGTTTCAGAAGTATTATTACGTGTCTCAACAAGTAAGACTAGAACAGCAAACACTGGACATTCTATTGCAGAAAAACATGGACTAACATATTACATGAGTCTCATCTGTTGAGAACGGATATTTTATATAACGAAATGATTAGTTGAGTTGAGTTTGAGTTTGAGTTTAACGTTCTGTTCTGCAGGGAGGAAGTATGAGAACGGACCTACTGATTAACATGGAATCCGAACAACATAAGCTCCCTCCGGAAATTGAAACCGGGTCACCCACGTCAGTCACGCGCGCTAACCGCCTGGCCATTAAGGAGCTCATGACATGATTAGATTTCGTGTATTGGATGTATTCAGTATGTCCGAAAACAAGTTCAAAACAATTGTCAGGTAGTACATTTTGCATAATTAAACGATGTATATTTGTGTATGTTAAATAGTAACTGGGAATTAAACCTGTTGCGTTGTTCTTATGAAATAAATAAATTTTACTTATAAATGTCATAATCATTATTAAAATGTCTGAATTAATATTATTTTTAAAAAAAAAATCATTTACCAACGCAATCTGAATTTCTTGAATTTTGCTGATTTATCGTTCCGACTCCCTCCTGGTCGTGGCGCCCGGGGCAATTGCCCCCTTACGCCCAGTCCACACGACGGCCCTGAGTGTAGTGTATTTAGATTAATTCTTTATGTAATTCTAATAATTCGTATATTGCCTTTTTAGAATGTGATCATACTAAATGAATTTTTAAGAGGTGTGAAAACTGAATGTGCGGTGTCCTGATTGTCAAAACATCCAAAGGAATCTTAAGGAAGGAAAAATTTTATAGTGTTATAGAGGATGCTTCAAATTGTTTGTGCTTTTTCACCCGGGTGCGATAAAATTAAAAGGAAGGCACTACATGCGTGTTAGATTATGTGTTTCTTGATTCATATATGGAACCTCATCGGTTTCTCAGAGTTTGATGAGTAACGTATCGAGAGATTCTTTGTAGTCTCACGAGTAATACTTCGTATATGGAGTCTTATTTTCCGTAGGATATCAAATTAGAAAATAACTCATTAGGTTCTATATGATAATTTATGGGTATTTTATACGAAAAATGAGGGAAATAAAAGAAACAAAACTCTATTCTATAAATAAGTAAAGTCAGTAATGTTCAACTTCTTAAAAAATAAAGAATTCCTTGTTCCGAACTTTATCTCGCCTCTCATGAAAAGTACGAGTCATTGAAGACATTAGAGGGGGCTTGGGGGCTAGTGAGTCCCTGCTAGCATCGCCCGCCTTCCCGACTGGACTCAGACATGTTCTATTTTAATGTAAGTGAAATAATATAAATTTATTATTTCCTATTTACAAAAAAAAAAAAAAAAAAAAAAAAAAAAGTAGCTGTCCCTCAAAATGTTCCTTCTCTCCGCCTGTCTCTCAAGTAAATTAAATCTGGCATCCTCGGTATTAAAAGGAGCTCAACATTCTGAATAGGCACGGTCAGTACAAGTACACACGCTCTTAGATTTGCTAGTGAGTTCACATGTAGGTATATGTTTAGCTTAAGCGTGTTGGGCCGGGGAAGGTGCAATTCCAGGGGAGCTCATGTGTTTCGGGTAGGTCCATATTACGCTGTAGTTTCATTTCTCATTGAGCATCGCTGCTGAAAGAGGTGCAAAACTCTATCCATCCAGGCATAGATCTGTTATTTGGGCCATTATGCCAGGAGAGCACAGATAAGAGTGGCTCTGATTTCAACACTTAATGTTGGTTCATAGCTAGTGAAAACATTGGGATCCATAGTAAAGTTTAGCTGTGGCAAACTGTAGCTATTGGGCCATTAACATGAACTTTTTAATATACAGAGAAGATTATTGCTGGTCTCGATTAGCTATAACGTGAAATGGAAGGATAAATTTAACGTGTGGTTCTTACCTTCCCTGTGCTGGTGTGCAGTGGCGGCGGTTGGACATTAAAAGTGGGGGGGCAAGACATGATCTGAATATTTGTATTTCAATCTTAGTTTCTCTGTTTGTTTCTAACACTTTGTTTGACGAAAGGTTGCATAACCAATAGGATAGTATCTTTTTCTGTTAAAATACCGTATATCGTATTTTATATTCCATTAAATAAATTGACAAGAGCAGCGTAAGTGGGTACTAGCCCTTTGTACTCTTAAACAACGAAGATGTACGAAAGATTTGATTCCTTGCTCGTGAACATCTTAAAATTCTGCCTGGAAAATTGTGTGATCAGATTATTTAATAACAAACTTGCAAAACAAATAAATAGAAAGAATAATATTAATCAGTAATGAATAGGGTATATTAAGGCTTGTTTTGCAAAAGTTATAGAATTAAATAGTTTAGAATTAAAAATATGAGTTGTTCATTAATCCCCAGACTCAATTTGAGACTGGGGATTAATGATCAACTCATATTTTTAATTCTAAAAATGTATGTTATTACTCTTAGAAAATTAAAGACATTAAATACTACAAGCATATGCTACGACTTTAAAGCAATATTTGCTTTAGCAGCTTCCCGAAACATGTTCGTTCTCATTACGTGCACTTTTCACTTTTTTGGAACATATTAAAACACAACAATAGTTAGAATCACTCCAGTTATAAAAAATAAACCCCAAACCTAGAGTTATGTTGAGTTCACTAAATTTAATTGTCGATACACTCGCACACACTGGCTTCTCTGGCATGCGAAATTGGGGGGGGGGGACACCAAAGAAAGTGATTTAAATGGTACTACCTAGCCCAACCTGTTTATTAACTTCGATTCCATTTGTTACCTTTCTGCTTACCTTCACAGAACCCCTAAGGTATATCAAGAACTCGATTACAATCGTTTCATAGCCTGAATATTATATTCGAAATAAATATATTTATTATTATTGATATGATATTCTGTCGTTAGTAAATAAATTAAATTAGAATAAAATATTGAAATATTGTACTTAAATATTGGCGGGGACGCGTCCCTCTCGTCCCCCTCCCAGCCAGAGACGCCCGTGCTTGCACACCCCTAAACACACCACTTCAACGTATGTTACACTCCAAAACAATGAAAAAGGTAGCAGTTGTTTCTTATTACTCTCTTTTTAATCAGTATTCTTTATTACTACATAGAAGAAAATATATTTTAGGAACTGTCAATTTTTGTACAATTAAAGAATAACTTGTGAAATACTTTTTTTCTTTCTTTCTTTTTTTTTTCGAAATGTTCTCTCAATTAGTTTCAAAGCGGCTGACTTACATATGAACCCCTTGTAAGAAGAAGTGAAAGTATGCTGGAATTATTGTGCTCCAATAGGTTAATTTTTGGGTTATTTTCCGCCGCAATTAAAACGCAATTCCTGTAGCTTTCTTAACTCCACGGGAAGACAGCCAATATGTACTCACACAACGGCAAATATTATATGGTACCATTTTTTCTATGAAACAGGAATACATACAAAAACTTCACATTTCCAAATGAAACTATATACATTGACGGGTTACTTCAAAAAAGTGGGGGGCAACTGCCCCCCTTTGCCCCCCCTAATCGCCGCCCATGCTGGTGCGTGTCTATGTTATACTACTTCAAAGATTCAGGAGAGAGAAAATAATTCCTGATATTGCTATCTTCTTACTTCGTAGTAAATATTTTAAGAACTATTTCGTCTTGATTCTCGAATATTTCTTTCCTACCATTCTCAATTGTGGAAACGGTTTCCCGTTTCATTCGGTCAATTTATGTATATTTTTGTCTTGATTTTCTTCTTTATTTCATCTATAACTTAAAACAATCCTTTCGGGTCAGGAACAATACATTAACGACGAGATAAATCTAGGCACGAATCCAGAAATTTTCACTTGGGGGGGGGGCTGAAAATTTTGGGGGAAAACGGAAAAAAACATAGGTCTATTTTTTGTATGTTGAACATGAATCCAGATATGCAAGTATGGCTATTACGCACGCACGCGCGCGCGCGCACACACACACACACATACATACATACACACACAGATATATATATATATATATATATATATATATATATATATATATATATATATATATATATATATATATATATATATATATATATATATATACAGGTTGGTAGGTAACTCCACCGACAAACTTTGGGAGGCGATTCCTTATACGAAATGAAAGAAAAAAGTTCTAATAAATGGGTCGAAAAAGGCTTCCTTTCAGAGTTATGATCCATCGAAAATTCGAAAAATCATTTTTCAAAACTCCCTAACTTAGAAACTATAGGAGCTATCCCAAGCGGTTTAAGGAATTACACAGGAACTAGTATGTTCTCTATCTAAATATCCATGTTTTACCATCCTCCGTTATCGATGAAAGGAACTGTGAAAAGGAAGTTGAAGGATACTCTTTTAAGTACTAATGGTGCGTTCGTTTCGCTGGTACCACTGAATTTTGAAACATGGATATTTAGATAGAGCGTATACCAGTTCCTATGTAATTCCTTAAACCGCTTGGGATAGGCCCTATAGTTTCTAATCCAGGATGTTTTGAAACGTGATATTTCGAATTTTCGGTAGTTAATAACTCTGAAATGAGACGTTTTTTGACCCATGTTTATTAGAACTTTATATATATATATATATATATATATATATATATATATATATATATATATATATATATATATATATATATATATATATATATATATTAGAGAAAAGTGCTAAGAACAGAAAGAGACGAATTGGAGTGTGACTTTAAAGCGTTACACTGCTCTAACATATTAACTTGTGAAAAGTATTTGTTGGTGTGTGAGTATGGTAGGGGCGGAGGTGAAGAGGGATGTGTTATTAGGTGACGTTAGGTGACAATTTCTTGAGTTCTTCTTTTATCGCTGCAAGTACATTAGAGAAACTTTGTACTCAATGGGGGGGGGGGGTCGAGCCAGGTGAGCCTTTCCCCTAAATACGACATTGGATATAACATTACTTAAGCCATGTTTATTACTAAAGTCTATTGTTGTAAAGAATTGAGTATCTTTAAACTTTAACAAATGATATTTATTTTGTTCCTACTATCCTTTTATCAATTTATAGTTTTTATACTATAAATCATATTAGACTAAAACAGTCTTTGGGATTTAAGACGTGTTTAAAGCAGTGCTGCCCAGACTCCCAAAATATTACACTTCGTCTCAAATTAAAAGAAAAAAAACATATTAGTATTTCTTGTCTCTATCCATTTTGAGTTTCTTGAATATATAACAGTGAAAGTTTGATCTCACTTGCCGGAAACAAAAACAATACGCCCGTTCAACTCATTTATATTGTAATGGTTTGGTAGAGTCAAATGATAGGGCGGGTGTCTTTTCCCCTTCACCAAGTTTTATTACAAAATATAATAAATACAAGTGTCCTAATTCAATGTCTCTTCCTCAATGACCAAGTGAAAAAATATTAAATGTTTTGCTGGGTGCCCCTTCTACTCAAGGCAGTTTCCAAAACACTTTGGCAGGTTGTAGGTTAGACTTGGATTATAAGTTTTAGATGGATCCCTAGCCCAGTGCGGCATACGGCAAGGAAGAGGTGCTCCTCGTCCACAGCGACATAGGAAAGTAAAGGTTAGGCGATCAGCTGGTCGACTGATGCTGGGTCCCTCGGCGGTCCTCATTTTATTTGTCCTCCTCGGGTCCTTCTGTGAGGTCCGTCTGCTTTCGGTGTTCCTCGGTGTCTTCCGTGTTGGCTTGTTGTCTGCTAGGTTGTTTGTAATCATTAGTACGTGATGAGCTGACACATCCAGAACTATGTAGTATTGGAACACTTATTTTACACCCGAAAAGACGATAAGTAATTATGTACTGGCATCTACGTCCTCAGAAAAAAAAAAAAAATAGAACTAGGTTGCTTTTCATAAGGGAAGAAAAAGTATTGTTGAAGTGTTAGATCAAATCTTTATGCTACATGTATTATTTCTCTTCTAAACAAGTATAAATATGTTAATAAAATGTACACATGTGTGCTGATGTTTTGTAAAAGGTTCCAACCCAGTGAACCATCAGCGTGGGTGCTCTGCTACTCCTCGAGGACTCTTGCTCCACTAATTGTTACCACTCTTTCTAAGGACTATACACGAATAACAAGTGAACCATTGAAACAAAAGAAGTTAGAATACTACATCCTTTGATTTCAATAAAGACAAGTTTTAAATGAAATCTTGATTTATCCTAGTGATATATTGAAGATCAATTTCACCGTCCGTGTTAGAGCCTGTTGAACTAGTATTCCGCATTCAAGAGCCCAGCCCAAGCTTCTACCTGCAAGATGTTATGTATTAATCAACGTATTTTGTTTTAATCGTTTTAATGTTGATATTATTTTTACTTTATGAATATTATTTGCATCTTATTTTCTAATTCCGACAAAATTGCTTGGCCGGGCACGGTAGCGCAGTGGTAGAGCGGTTAACTCTGGTGCATGTTGTACCTGGTTCTATCCCCGGCAAAATAAATTTGCGGTGGACAACATTGTGGAATTTCTCGAGGGTACTTACACATTCCACCTATTTTTCCATCATCTTCCTTAAGTTAAAGGACATAGTCATAGGATGTTAAAAAAAATATTTCAATCTGTTATTCTTCTATTACAAAGCGAAGTGTTAGAAACATCAAATTAAAGATTCAATATTCATATTCAAAGGGCAAATATGGCAGGAGATTATAGGAAATGCTTTATGTTGCGGGCTTCAATGTCCTAAGAATAAGTCCCGCTTCTACTTTTATCCCTTTTTAAAATCGGAAGTTATAGATTTAGTGCTTCCTTTTGCTCTTTATAGTTTGGAAGTCTACCGCATGTGAAAAACTCACATGTTTCAAACTCAAACCAACATATCGTGCGAGAGGTGATTTTTTTAAAGAGGCATAAGAAAAAGTTCGAAGGGATGAACTAGTGATCTACAGGAGTTGATGATAATCTTCAGATATATTGTTACATACATCGAAACAAATACAATAAATGTGTTTACTCACAAAGATACATAGATATACACATACACAGAGGGAGAGAGAGAGACAGAGAGAGACAGAGAGAGACCGAGAGAGTGGGAAAGAGAGAGAGAAATAGAAGCAAAGTAGACGTTTAACGCAAAGCCATCAACGTGCCAAGAGTAAGTATTCCACCAGCAGGCATTAAATCTAATGGAACATTAAAGTAACATAGACTAGAGCAGTTAAACGGAAACGTTGTATCAACATGTTGACATAAAACAAAATAAGAGAGCATAAATGAAATCTTCTAACGTGTATGGATATCTCAAGATAAAAGATTCTTACCTACAGAATTTATGTGCATAAACGTTCAACCACCAAGTCACCACAAGACTCAAAAAGAAATCGACTAATGTGTGACTTACAAGCTATACATATTGATTTTAACATTTCTTCAGAGCATTTCTCTTAAGCTATAGAACGGTAGAAACAGCAAAGACGTGTAATGTCTGTGAATTTTATGTGTACACTATCAACATTTTTAAATGAATCATAACTTCCGCTAAAGGTCAGATAAATTTAAACCCGTAACAAAAGTAGAACTCTCAATGTAACTTAGGTTACTTTCATTTCGTTATGAAAATATAAAGTTACTGTAAAAATAAATGCATAATCCTTTTAAAATTCATTTTAATAGTTACAAATCTTTCAAGTTTATACACTACCTACATTGTTTTAATTATTGCGTCCAGAACCAGGGGCGGATCCAGGACCGACTTCTGGGGGGGGTGCGGTGGATTGTCATACTGCTACTTTTAAGGGCTCCAAACTTTGGAATGGGTTTTATTTATATATATAAAATAAGAAATTATCCTCTTCTGGGGGGCAATCATCCGATCGCCCCCTGGACCCCCCCTCTCCAGAACAAATGACAGAGTGCTCCAGAGATGTAGGATCATTAAGGAAGAGAAATGGAATAAGAATGGAACATTTAAGTTTAACTTCTCATCATTATCTCCTTAAAGCTAAAGGAGATGATATGCAAGAAAACCCCGAGAAAACCCATGGACACAACGTTGTCCATAGCAAACTTACTTGGTCGGGGAACGAACAAGGGACCCCATGCACTAGTGGAAAATGCTCTACTACTGAGCCACTGTGCCCTCCTCAAGAAAAGAAATAAATAACGTTTTGCATAGAACTTAAAAATGGGATTAACAAAATTGTATATTTATTGATGTACTAGTATACTTTAACGTAAAAAGGTGGCAATATAAGTTGTTAATATAGGATTTGCAGAATTTAAGAGCCCCTTTTGTAGATGTATTTAACTTCAGTCCTGGATTTATTTCTTATGGAAATATATTGCAACTTCTTTAAAGTATAGCTCCTCAAGCTACTTCTCTGGAATATGATTTGATTATTCTTTCAGATTTGTAAGGAACATAGTTATAATTGCCATTATAAAAATACCACATTCTCTTTCACATCCAATTTTTTTCATTTCATTGTCTTACTTTTCTCTGAGCGTATGTAATATGATAAGTAGAAAAATAGTGGGTATAGCTCTGACAAAGAAATAATATGAGTATTCACAAGAGATTAGGTAAGCTCGAATAAACTTGAGTCCAAACTAAGTGTTAGCCAATCCGGCTACCTTTTAAAATCAGTTAATAAATATGTGTAAAGCGTTTTTCCGTAACACATTTTCAGACAATATTAATATAAACCTAACTTTGTCTTTCTGTATTGAAAGATCATTCTTTGTCCTTTTTTGGGATACAGTTGAATAATTTTACTATTGTGTCTGCCAGACAGTATTTAAAGGAACAGACTACTAAATATTATTCAAAAGCTAACAATTTTTCCTTTGCCCGTTTTTCGTAACTGAAAAGAGATAATGAAATGTAACTTACCGGAATAATATATAATTTTATTCTACACCCGAAAATACGCATCGGAAGAATTTTCAGTGTTGCCATCCATAGAAATTACAGTGTGACCAGAATTTGAAATACCCAAAAATGTAGGTTAAGGCAGCGACTAGAAAAATGAACTCAACGGTAGTTGGTGACTTACCATTTTGTCTTGGTTCCTTTTTGACTACTTTTTAAAAAATGCTTGTATTTATTTTGTAATAACTTAAATCATCTGGAGACCGTGGCGGCCAAGTAATTGGTCCACCACGACCTATCTTCTAATCCGAGAAACGCTTATCAATAAATTCCCTTACATCTATCAGGTAGTGTGGCTGGGGGCCATCTTGTTCCCATGGTGGTCATCTTCATCTAACTGTTGAACTAGAAAGTTCTTGAACATGTCAAGATTCGCCATACCTGTGATGGTGCTCTCAGCAAAGAAGAATGGTCCATACACGTTGACTTTGATATGTCACGAACTAGCTCCACGTGTACATGTGGATTTTTCGTCCCCAAATACTACAATTGTTTGTGTTGACTTGGTCGGAAAAGTGAAAAGTTGATTTATCACTGAAAATTGTTCATGAAAGACTCATCACCATTAATGCGATCCAACATGATAACACAGAATTCATGTCGGGTATCTTTATCTGCTTCGCTCAGTGCTTGAACCAAGGACAGTCTGTATGGCTTCAGGGACAAACGTCTACGCAATACATGCCAAACAATGGTCAATGTTTACTCATCAATAGGAATATTTTTGTATTTTCCACTTTGTCTTGTTGTTTCTTCCACATCGACTTCTCTCCCAGACAACACGTACGTGTACGACACATGTGCCCTATCCATGCATAAGCCGTACATGTGCACATGTGCATTTGTGTGGATGATGAACACATAAATAACCCGTGCATAAGCCGTACACGTGAATTTACGTGGATGAAGCACACATACATAACTCGTGTATGTGCACATGTGCATTTGCGTAGGTTATGCACACGTATATAACCAGTGACTAAGTCGTGCATGTGCACATGTGCATTTGCACGGATAAAGCACACATTTATATAACCAGTGCCTAAGCCGTTACGTGCACATGTGCATTTGCGTAGATGAAGCACACGTACAGAACTCGTGCTTAAGCCGTTATGTGCGCATTTGCATTTGAATGGATGAAGCACACATTTATATAACCCGTGCTTAAGCCGTTATGTACACATGTGTATTTGCATGGATGCAGCGTACGTACGTAACCCGTGCTTAAGCCGTTATGTGCACATGTGCATTTGCATGGATGAAGCACACATTTATATAACCCGTGCTTAAGCCGTTATGTACGCATGTGCATTTGCATGGATGCAGCGCACGTACGTAACCCGTACTTACGCCGTTATGTGCACATGTGCATTTGCATGGATGAAACACACATTTATATAACCCGTGCTTAAGCCGGTATGTGCACATGTGCATTTGCATGGATGAAGCACACATTTGTATAACCCGTGCTGTAGCCGTTATGTACACATGTGCATTTGCGTGGATGCAGCGCACGTACATAACCCATGATTGAGCCGTGCATGTGCACATGTGCATTTGCGAAGATGAAGCACATTTAAATTACCGGTGCTTAAGCCGTTGTGTGCACATGTGCATTTGCACGGCTACTGCACGTGTGTATGAGACGTCCATAATATTGTGAAAGTGTATCCTTTTACTTTCATTCTTTTACTCTCATTCTCATCAACAATATAAAGTAACTTCCAATTTTGGTAGGTGTTGTTTTTCCTCCAGGCGGTTATAGAAACTTTTCGACGAATGACAGCTGAATGATTGTAGAAACGCCATAACGTCCGCTGAGCTAGGATACAAGATTAACAGGTGACAGCACTGTACTGTTGTAATTACTGTCAGATAGTTCATAGGTTTACAAAATTATTTTCGTTACCGATTACAGCAGAATATGTTGCGTTATTTGTTACTTGGCAAACATGTCAAAGATACTATTTAAAGCTTTGCTCGTTGCAAATAATAAACTCCAAAAGTAAAATTCTCACTGACAATTTTTAGTTACTTGTGATATACTTTCAATTTGATGTGTTTGGTGTTATAGATGGTGTTACTGCGTAAGCCACCAAATATATAAACTCTTTTTTCCGTTGCATCTCGAATATGCTTTTACATCACCTCTGCACTACGAGGAAATCACCTGTATTCTACATGTAAATCATCTGGGTACTGCGTGTAAGTCATCTCTGTCCTACATATAAAGCACCTGGGTACTGCGTGTAAATCATCTCTATCCTACATGTAAATCACCTGGGTTCTGGGTGTCAATCACCTGTGTACTACGTGTAAATCACCTTTGTCGTACATGTAAATCATCTGGGTACTGCGTGTAAATCACCTATGTGCTACGTGTAAATCACCTCTGTCCTACATGTAAATCATCTGTGCTACATGTAAATTACCTGGTTACTGCATGTAAATCACCTGTGTGCTACATGTAAATCACCTGTGTGCTACGTGTAAATCACCGCTGTCCTAAATGTAAATCACCTGTGCACTACATGTAAATCGAATACGTGCTACTTGTAAATCACCTGCGCAGCAGGTGTAAATCACTTGTGCAGGACGCGTAAGTGTGCATTGCACATGTCCTGTGCACGTGAAGATGTTGAATAGGACTTGTGACGTATATGTGCATCACATGTACAGGCGTGCATTTATACAGATGATGCACATGTTGCATCCGTGCAATTGTACGTGTACTATACGGGTACTGTACGTGCATTGTGCTGTTTGGGCTCGTACCACGTCAAATAGGATACCATTTCGTATTTCGTGCACCAGTTCGGAGATCATTATTCAAGATGACAAACAACAGAATAGAACTTTTAGCAGAGTAAAATCAGAGTGAAATTTTTAGCAAAACAAAAACGGAGTGAAACTTTTATGAAAGTAAAACCAAAGTGAAACTTTTTTCTATGAGAACGAAAACTTCTTCGGCCTCAGAAAGATGTTCGGCATCCTTGGTTTCCGGATTCTGACAGTGTTTTTCCTTGAAATTGTTTGATCATTTTGATACATATTTTCCTCCAATAAAAATTGCCCCATAATTCACCTTACTCGATTTCGCTCTGGCCGGCAACGTGTTAAAATTGCTAAGGTAGGTTGTCTTTCGTGAAGAACAGTAAACTAAAAAATTCATGACTATTTGTCGTTCCGAAAAGTGAATGCAAGCAGGGTTCCAAACTAATTTTACGCTTTCGACTAGCACAGTGGAGCTGAAGTTTGCATCAAATTTATGGACTTCTATGAAATAAATCCCTTCTATTTTTTGTAGTTCATCACCGTATGTAATAGGGATGGCCACAAAGTTCCGGTTCCGTCGGAACCGGTTCTTGGAGATCCGGTCTTCGGAACCGGTTCCGGAACCGGTACCAAACCTGGATTCGGAGAACCGGTTCCAGACCTGGATTTGAAGAACCGGTTCTAGACCTGCATCCAAACAACCGGTTCTAGACTTGAATCCGAAGAACCGGTTTCAGACATGGATCCGAAAAACCGGTTCCGGAACCGGATTTCCTAGAACCGGATCCGTTCAGACCCAAAAACCGGTTCCATCAGGAACCGGTTCTGGCCATCCCTAGTATGTAATGAAACATTTCTACCGTGATGACGAAGTCAACCAGGCTTCTCTACATTGGTTTAAACGTACTGACAAATCTTTCAATGCCGAACTCTTACAGGCGCCTCTTAAAAGACGGAATAAATGTTCGAGTATCAGTCGAAAAACAAACGCAGTTTCCACACCTTCAAACTTTTTCTTCTGTTTGATCTACAGTAAGTTCCCGATTTACTTGAACTCCCTTTCTGTTATCCTCTTGGTAGTTACCTATCTGATGTGAGTAGAAAGTGCTACAATTTTGTTAACAGTCCTTTATTAAAACTAAACAGTTGAACTGGGACTGAAACAAGACGGGAAATAAACTCTGGATCATTTATGTTTACTACCTACAATAACTACACCACACGACCTACTATAATAGTTTTTTTAAAAATTCTATGGAAATCAACGGTGGTATTTTGAATGCTTAGCTGATTAATATATATATACACAGAGACTGATCCGTTTCAATCCGAACAAATTTAAGTTTTTTTTTTTTTTGCATATTCGACCTTCCATTATACTAGATGTGATAGCCACCGGTATAAATTATTGCTCGATATTGCACCTAGCAATGCAGTACACGCCATTGCAGGTGTACCAGGGATCTACTGTTCCACTAAACTGGAAAGCTTTCCAGAGGCCATTTCGTTGGAGCTCGAAGTTTTGGGTGCTGCTGTTTGGGAATTCCAAAAGCAATACCATACATGGAACTAGTATCTGAATTTTCAACGGGATTGCATTACAATGCGTCGGTGGAAAGCCAGTTATGTTTTGGTCATATGACTTCATGCTTCTTTTTTTGTGTGTGTGTGTGAAGTTTCTGGTAATTATTATCGTTGCCATATAATTGTTGTATTTGGTTTATGGGATCAGACAATATGGTAATCCGGAATATGCCATACTTTTAATAGGAAGCATTGAAGCATTTTTACCCATTTTCAGACCTTGAGCCTGATTTTGTAACCAAAAGTAGTAAGAACAGTAAAGCTTTACAGAAACTTTGTTTTGGTTAACGCACAACGTTACATCGGTCTTTTTCATGAATACGCCTGTTGGTAATGGACCAAATTTTCAAGTAAATTAGATCCATGTTCCATTCACTGTCAGAACAAATTTCCAGCGGTCACGGAATAGGTCATCTGATCTTGCTCTCTCGCTCTACAGTATATCGTGGTGCTAAAGCATAGAGAATTGCCTTGCCGATAGTTTACAACCTCAATTTCTGATGGATTCTTCGATTCATTGATGGTTGGGCCTATGTAATCGTGTTGCAATAACATACTATGATAATAGATTTTCATAGGCTGACGGATCCTGGATTTTCTTTATATGAGATTCTGAGTTGCACTGATGTTTTCTTTGAACGCAATTTTGTTGGCATTGTAGGTTGTGGAGCATGCTGTTGTGTATATAACGTATAATCAGGGATGTAATTGCTCATATATCGCTTATAATCACCTGATCTTTTATACAGGGTGTTAATGAACTATACCGACAAACTTTAAAAGGCGATTCCTTACATCAAAATAAGACAAAAAGTTCAAAAGGACCTATGGCGAAAAGTGCATAGTTTCAGAGCTAGGGCTGTCCAAATTCGCGAAAAATTCAAATTTCAAGAGGCCCTGTTTCATGTTCGAGAGTCTGTGGATGGTGGTCTTTATCATCATAAAGGAAGTCACGCATATGCAATCCAAAAATGTATATTTCATTAATGTCCAATGGGTGTACAGATTACTTCCTGCAGGATGAAATTTCCAGACATCCCATCAACCGAATTTTGAGATATGGTCTGATTTTATGGTAGATCCTAAGTAGGCAAATTATAAGCCTTGATAGTAGCGAAGACGCAATTCTTTGGCGTGATGTCGGAAGTGTTAAGGACGGTCAGCAGGAAGGTCTCTCGTACTCGGGAAAACGCATGGTGGGATGTTTTCTTTCATGCTTATAAGTGAAGAAAACGTGAATTATACCATGACGAAATACATATCATCACACGTTATTCCGAACACAAAAAAACATGGAGCTGCCAGTTTCTAACACTTCTGTCTTCCCTCCAAAGCATTGGATCTACATTGTTGTCAAGGTTTACCTCCTGCCTTATTTAAATCAGGGTATATCTGAAAACTCTATTGAAAACATATCTGAGAATTACACCCTGTACGGAATACACTCTTATTGACAATTGATGAAATATACACTTTCGGGCTGTGTATACGTGTCTTCCTTTACGCTGATAAAATGCACCATCCACAGTATCTGGAATTCGAAACAGGGTTTATTGAAATTTGGCTTTTTCGCGATTTTGGACAGACCTAGCTCTGAGAATATGCATTTTTCGCCATAGCTCCATATGAACTTTTTCTCTTATTTTGATGTGAATAATCATCTCTTAAAGTTTGTTGGTATAGTTCATTAACATTCTGTATATTTCAGCGGATATTCATCTTATATTTACGAAAGAATGAGCACATACTGGGAGTGGATACAACCTATATTTTTGAAAACCGTCGAGCCTATATTTACGTTACAAACATTGAAACATAACATCGCTGCAATGATGACATATACACATTTTTCTTCACTTTCATGGTTTTAAATGATTTACTAAGTCGACATTTCTCAACTTAGGGTTCGATAGGGAAAGTGAAGAAAATAGGATGTATATAATGTCTAGTGGCGATTTTTTTTTAATTAGTTATATTTTCTTCTTTTCATAGGCATACTTTTATTTCCTTACTTATTGTCAAATACATGGGGGCGCGGTGGCTCAGTGGTTGAGCGTTCACCTCTGGTCTTGGGGTCCCGGGTTCGATCCCAGCCCCTGCAAAGTGAAATTTGTGGTGGACAAACACCGTGCTCGTGGGTTTTCTCGGGGTTCTCCCGTTTCCTCTCACTTTATTCATTCCACCATTTCACTCACCTCTCATGATCACCGTCTCCTTTAGCCTAACCGGCATAATCGTGGGACGTAAAACTCAAAGATTTCATTTCATTTTTATTGTCAAATACGGTTAAGATATATTAAACAAAAATAGCATACTTAGAAGTTACTATGGAGTAATAAAAGAAGTCCAAGTTTTTGTAGTTTTCGATAATTCCTCCAAAGATTTTGTTTTGAACGTATGAAAACGGATCTGGAACTGTCAGGAGATGAAGATGTCATGAAAATAGCATTTAGTTGATTTGATTTGAGTTTAGCCTACCTTTCAGTACTGAGGCTATATTATAAGACAATGACCTACATTTTAACGTTTCAATCATTTTCAATAAAAATGTCCAGTTTCCAAATAAAATAGTTATATGTTAGTCTCCTATTTGATACTATATATATCGGGTCTACTGTATGTGTTTGTTATAATTTATTAGAGTTCTAACTTTAACGCATCTTCCTTTTTTCCTCTTAAAACTCGTACACTTTTCCTCCTTTCTCTTTGAAAAATTGGGGGACACACGGGCTCAGTGATGTCTTCCCGGCTGGGATAGGGATTAGCACTTACACCTGCGGTGTACAAGGTTCTTGGTTCGTCCCGGTGAGAGCCTATGGAATTTTAACTGTCCTCGATGTTTATGTGTTCTTGTCCCTGTCGTTATTGGTTACTGGATAAACGAGTCAAATGAGGTAAAAACGAGCTTAAATAAGGTAAACATAGTAATTAGGTATTTAATTTACTAAGGCACGTTCGATAAATCAGTTAACATTAAAAAAAAAAGAGAAAAAGTGATAGAGCTCTTAACTCTTGTGAGTGGGGTCCTTGGTTCTATTCCCGGCAAAGTAAGTTTCTTTGGTATATAACATTGTCTTTGTAGATTTTCTCGGGATACACTCGTTTCCTCCCACTTTCTCATTCTACCAATTCCTCCATAATCATTCATTAGCCTTAATCAACTTCTCCCTTACCCCTAAAAGAGAATAATGGTGAGACGTTAAACTGAAAGATTTTATTCCATTTCATTTCTTTGAAAATTGTGGGGACCAAGGGCGCTGATTTCTCTGTAAATTTGGGGGGCCCATTCAGATGCAGAAGGTATATAAATATGAGAATTTGAAGAGAAATTGCATTCCAATTCTGCCAAATATTGTATATTCATAAATACACTAGGGGACCCACATGAGCTTTGAGGGGGGGGGGCTGGATCGGCGCCCTTGGTGGGGACCCCCTTTTAAAACTGCCGTTTTCCTTCTAGTCCTTCTGGATTGCTGTGGTAATTATTTATGTCGGTGACAATTCTGACATGAGATAAAAATAAACGTCAGTGTATTGAAATAGGTTTCAATTTATAGTTATATTTATATACAAAGTTTCTTGAAAAATATAGAACTTAGCTTATGGACATTCCCTTACTAACTCTTCAATTTTTTTTATTTTTTTAAAATTTATTTTCTGTCAAAGGACAAGCGGAAAAAGATTCATCCCTATTGGTCTGAAAGATTAATTCTTACGAGGTTTATAGTTTTAACTCTCGAGTCAAATGAGCACAATTTAGTTTGAAGTACAGAATTAGCTACTTTCAAAGTTTTGTCTTAGAGTTGACAAATACATTCCTGAGTTCGTAAATGCTTATGTCTTAAGATTCTCCACAATACAAGCAGTTATATTTTTCTCTTGCTTTCTTCATTCTTTAGCTCTTTCGTACACGCGTTATCTGTTGCAGTTTCTATAACAACCGATAAACTTCTCAATTAACTTTTGGTAGGAGTTGATGATTTTCGTAGGGGATTAACTTAATCTGTCAGCTGATGCTCAGTCATTTAATTTATATAATAACTCAAACTTGTTTTCTTAGTTTTAGACTTTAGATTTTGAATGAGCTTCTGGAAAACTGTGTAATAGGAATTACTTAATTCTTATTGAAAGAGAGAGATAATTATGTATTTGAAAAGCTGAACTATGCCCAAGATCTGTTCCTTCGAAATATGTTTTGTATGATGCGATATTTGAAGAGGATTACGTTTTTTTTTTTGGTTCAGGGTCTGTTTGCTGAGTGTTGTTTAATAAGTGCTTCCTTTCATTTTGATCTTAGATGAAAATGTTCTCTAACTACAAGTACTAGAGATAATTGGGTGTCCTTCGAAAGATTCCAGTAGATTTAGTAGATTTAACAGTAGATTTAACATTTTTTTCACTGAATAGTAGATAACTATACTGCAGAAAGAGTGCTTGAAGAATACATTCCACCTAAATTTTCTCTGTTACGTAAACGTAGCGACACCAAAGGTCCAAACATTTATACTGTTCCACGTAACATTTTGCTTTGTACCTAGTACTGTGCTTAGTATACATAATTAAGCGAATCACAATTTTCGTTAAAATGTGGATTCTGTCCGATCATTTTGCTTCAATTCTAGCCTTGGATATGTGATTGTAATCCTCTCTGTTCCCATATTTGAATCTCTCTTCCTCCTCCCTTTTTCAATGTTGTCCATCACGAACTCACATGATTTGGGATCAACCCTCCCGCTCTTGTAACCAGATGTAATAATTCTAGCAGTGGACCATGCCTATAGCTTCTGTGATATTAGTACAAACATGAAACATGGACACAATAAGAGTATGTTTGCTGTTTTCATGTCTTGAAAGTACTGACATTCTCGACATATGCAAGAAATATATGGTTTCAAATACTCTTCTCCTTAGGTAAGTGGTCAAAGTCGTGCCTTTATAACCCTAAGTTTCTGGTTCGAAAGCTGTATTAGAAATCTGTGAATTTCTTAATTCTTCATTCAGCATGTGATAGGGCCTTTTTCTCACTGTGCAGGTGATGCTTCGAACTTAAAAGGAAAAAAAAAAAATATATATCTCCACCTTAGTTCGACAAGTGGGGTCTGACGCTAGAGGTTTTATTGAATACTTATAATGCTACGGCAAATCACAATTTTCTCTATGAATGCTGTTTGATGATTTGTTTGTTCAATTCTAAGCTTCAATACGTAAATGTGTCCCTCTCTGACCTCATATTTGAATATCTTTCTCTCAATATCGTCCATGTCGAACTCACATAGCCTATGTACCAATGCCCCCGTGAATCTCTGTATGTTTCTTTTAAGTAGGCTGCGTGTGTCTACGCACTTCAAACAAGAAACTTGGAAATAATAGTCAGTAAAACAGTCACATTCGTTTTGGAAATTTCGATATCCCAAATGTTTCTCCCGATGGGTGATCAATCGTAAAAAAAAAGTGCATGATATTCTGGCAACAGTGGAGCAAGAACGTGATGTAGACAGTGACAACATTGCCAAACGTCTAAACATCCATAAAATCCAATATTAAATTATTTGGAGAAAGCCGGCAGAAAAATGGTCTTATTCCTTTGGTGCACGCAGCAAGTCCGTCTTTGTTTGAATTCCGGTTGCAGAATACTTTAGGATATGCTTTTCTCATCAGACGTTGCAGTAATTGTTGGATTCTCTTTCAATTAATTAATTAAGTATTACTATTCATAATCTTTTAGACATGTATGAACCTTCTTTGAGAATAGCTTATCCGATTACGGAAAACCGCATCGAAATATGACTAACAGTTCGCGAGATAATCAAGTACAACTATACATACTTACAAACATACATATATAAAGATCAAACTGAGGAACCTCCTCTTTTCCTGAACTCGTAAATACAATTTTACGAATATGCAGATTGACTAACAGGTTTTTAACCATAGTTCTAGTGTTAATTGATTGAGGTTGAAATGAGCCAATAATAATAATAATAATAATAATAATAATAATAATAATAATAATAATAATAATAATAATAATAATAATAATAATAATAATAATAATAAAACGTGTTCTTCCTAATTTTACACAATATGTTTTCCTGAATATTTTATATAGTGTTTTTTTCGGATATCAGAGACTTACTCCTGAAGTTTGAGGTTGCAATTATCCAGAGAGGATTACTCGCTTCAATAATACACAGCATCAGTATTTCAACTCTAAAATTCTTAAAAAAAAAAAACTATATCGATCCATAAAGTAAATGAAGCGAAATAAAATGAGATGCTTCAGTAAATTCTCACGGGTAGTTTTAGAAAAAAACAATGTGGGAAAAACTTTTTTTTGTGGTGTTAAGAAGTACATCGTTCGTTGCTGATAATAAACTAAAAAAAAACGCACTGCTAAATAGCGGAATATATCTACACTTATTTTATGCTGACAGACGAGCTCCTAATTTAACTATGTATTTGACACACAGTTTCCAGAATGATACTAGAAGACTCCATCCATGATTTACTCTAAGATTTGTCCATCCATGAATTGAAAGTGTTTGTACTATTCATATTATATAATTCACATTCCAATATTTATAATACTAGCCATAACATTTATAAGAATTATCTATTTATATATTCAAATATTCTGGGCCACTATGCATTTATTTGTATCAAAACCAAGACAGGAAGGTAATCAAATCTAAATATTTGTGGGAATTACTTTTGTAAACACCAGCAAAGAACAGTTCTAAATAAAATAAAAATATCCATTACACTGTATTTGTTCCATCGATATTTACCTTCTCGACTAAATGTGCAATAATAAATATTATTCTACGGCATAAAACTGTTTTTAAGAATGTTCTTATTACTATAAATTTGAGATGATTGACTTAAAAAATAAAGGACAATTATACTTTCATTCACCAATACGATTTTATTGTTCCCAAAATAGTAATAATTTCGATATGTAGTAAAACATTGTGCAATGCTTGGAAATTAGTCTGCGGAAGCAGAGACTAAATTAAACATATCCACAAATCAAGTTCATAGTATTTTCCATAATACTCTCAAAATTCAACTTCTGCCTAGCAAAAGTAGTTTGAACTGCACTATTATAACCTATAAACGTTATTTTTAGTTTTACCTTAATTTTGAAGAAACTCTCTACCAAAATAACGCTTCAGTTTACATTATTGCCCAAGATTTACTTATCAGTAAGCAGATGCAGTACGTTATAACACTAATGAAATCGTAGACTATTTGGCCATATGAATTTAAAGGTACTTATGCAATTGAGATATTTTTGATTATTTTATTTACTAGAATTTCATTTCAATATTTGCATTGAGACTATACGAGTTATACTTCAGATATATAACGTACCTTACCTCTGCTAACAGCGGCAAAATTTTACACACACACACACACACACACACATATATATATATATATATATATATATATATATATATATATATATATATATATATATATATATATATATATAGTGGCGTATTTAGAGGGGGCTTCCGGGCTTAAGCCCTCCGAAATCTTACTATCCTAAAGTATATTAAATAGCTTGCAGAATTTTCACACTTTCAGGCAACCCTCCCTTCCGAAAGTCAGCAATGCCCCGAAACAAAATCGTAAATACGCCACTGTATATATAGGCGTTAAATCTAGGAGGTTTAGGTGGGCAGGTCATGTAGCTAGAATGGAAGAAAGTAGAAACGCTTTCAAAGTCTTGACTGGAAGACCAATCGGAAAACGACCATTAGGAAGACCTAGGAGCAGATGGGAGGACAATATTAAGACGAATCTCGCAGAGATTGGAATACAAAATAGAAACTGGATACAGTTAGCTAAGGATACGAAGTCAGGGGAGAGCTTTCGTGAACGCGGCATTGAATCTCTGGGTTCCATAGGCCATAGAGTTAGTTATATATAAGGATAAAAGTGGGTCTGGAAAAGTAGCGGCATGACGTCACGCCGTCCCCCTGCCTATCTTTGCCCAGTGTAATTTTCTATTAAGTGGGGGACATCGTATATATTTTTTGGAGATGGACGGTGTCCCCCTGCGTTCCCTTCACTTAACCCATATATATATATACCGGAACATAAATTATGTATGGCTATCTTCCATTTTAAAACACATACAGTGCCTAGTCTCAACTCCAGACGTTCAGCAAATCAGAGATTTACATATCTGTTTCCATGACAACGTTACACAGACAGAGTAAAGTATATGGGAATGTAAACATCTTCGAGAGTATGAATATAATTTGCTATTTTGAATAATCATCGAAGTTTCTGAGCGAATAATATTGAGGATAATCATCACAATTAATGAAATCGACTGTTTAGATTACGAAAATATTAAAACAATATAAATTGACAGAATTTAGAAGAATTTTCCTAAATATATATATATTTCGATGGGTAACAGCTTTGATCATTACTAACTGTACGCCGACATATAATGTAGTGGAATAAAGACAAGACCAACTAATTGCCGTAAACGGAAGCTTGAAAAATTAATGCTGTAATATTCTTTCAAAACATAAAATATCAACTATTTTACCATTCGTTTACATTTAAAGTATTTACAGAACACTTTGCTAGTATCCAGTGCCGTATTTAAGGGGGGCCACCGAGCTTAACCCCTTCCCGAAATGTTATTTACTATATTAAAATAAATGAAATATCTTGCAGAATTTTCACATTTCCAGGACAAAAGTTAGCAAAGCACTCCTTCCCCCCGAAACAAAATCATAAATACGCCACTGCTTGTATCACTGCCCAGAGTATCCCCAAAGTCTCGTTCCATGAACTTAGAAGTGTTATAGCTCGAGAATGGAACGTGTGACTGAATGTGGATCGCACTCAAAAAAGTGTTATTCCTTGACATACCTTTCTAAAGGAGTGATATACACCAAATAAGTAAGGACAGATATGCGAAGGGGAAGAATGGTTTTAGGAGCGTAAACAAAAGTGATGAATACTGTTTTTTTTTTTTTTTTTTTTTTCAGAAACTCTTCCAGAATTGAATACCACTAGAATCTTTTCTTCAATTCCAGAAATGATACACATTAAAATATCAAAACAAGTTAATAATTATAACAAAATACTTTGGATTGAGTAATAATTACCTGTACCTTGGGCAGAAAGTGCTCATACATGTGCACTATACTTAGTAGAATGTTAATTTCATATTAACAAAAGAAGAATGTTTTTAAGATATGTAAAGTATTATTATGGGATGGTTGTTGCTATGTACATGTTTATGGATACCTAGTCAGCAAGTTTGTGTGCTTGACAGTTTTAAGGAGAAGATATTATAAAGTATATCAACTAATAAACCATTTTTAACACCGTTCACCGACTTTATGATTCTAATAGTAAAGGTGAGAATAATCGTATATAATTATTGAAGCTAATTTTTACATGCAAAGAAATTCCACTCGAAATTTGTATATCTTACTTAGCCGAACCAGGTTAACGACTATCCAGTGATAAGAACGTTTGTTAAAAATTTTGATTTACCTCACCCGGGATATACTGTAAATTCTCATCCCGAAGCATAGTAGGAGTGAATTTACTTTTTTAGTTAATGAATACAAATTTGACCGTATTGAGAAGTGGTAAAATAATTGTAAGAAAAATGGTCAACGAAACAACGGAGCATGAATCAAATAATAGTGACAACGGTGAAACTAGTGTAACACCAGGATTGACATCGGAAGACCGAATCTTGTTAGCTTTACAGCGACAATTGATTCAGATGTCTACCGAGATAAAGCAGACCATAGAACAGAAGTCTGATGAATCTAACAAGCAATACGAAGAATTAAGTAGACGAATGGAACAGAAGTTTGACGAATCTAACAAGCAATATGAAGAATTAAGTAGACGGATAGAACAGAAGTCAGATGAAACGAGACAGACAATTGAAATGAAATGAAATCTGTAAGTTTTACGTCCCACGGTTATGCCGGTTAGGCTAAAGGAGACGGTGATAATGAGAGATGAGTGAAATGGTGGAATGAAGAAAGTGGGAGGAAACGGGAGTAAGAGACAGACAATTGTCCAGGTGGTGAATGACATATCCTCACAGTTCGAGGAAAAGTTAAAAAGAATATCCGATGATTGTCAGGAGAAGCACAATCACCAAAACCAAGAAATCAGTGCTGTAAAAAAAGATTTAGAAGTAATAGAATCTTCCGTTCAACAGCAAAAGATCCAGGTCATCAACAATTCTAACAACATACGTGTAAATACGCAATTGTTAGCTACTATACAGGAAGAGATTAGAACGCTACAGGTTAAGGACAACACATACCGTAATAACTTGGGTAGTGATCGCTTGGAGTTTCCCCACTCACCAGTAATGAACTCACCTTCGCCGGGGTCTGATGAGGATATTATATTGGACGAAATACATCCGAAGAGTACAGATGGGCGAAACATAGATGGTGTAACAACACATCACGTAATGGATAGGAACTATCACTCAACAAGTACACGGAATGATAAAAGGAAGGTAAAATTAAGTGTTAAGATGAGTGAAATACGAGCTATGAGTAAATTCAGTGGTAAGTGTAACGAGAATGCTACTTCTTTCTTAGAGAAATTCCAGGATGAGTGCAATATTATGTGTATAGATAGATCACAATATATGAAATTAATCCCTCATGTATTACTCCCACCTTGTTCATTATGGTTTAAAGCAGTACGTGATCACATCAGTGCTTATGAAGAATTCAAAGCGGCACTAATCGCAAATTATGAAAATGACTTTTTGCTGGCAAATAGAGATGCCACCATTAGAAATTAACACTTCAATCCTCGATTGCATAAATCTGTTGTAGAGTTTGTTGTAAATACATACAACGAATTAAAGGTCGTTAATCCATTGCAATCGGAATCGAGAATAATAGCATCGATTCGAAATTTGCTTCCATTTAAGTTACAACAGATCTTATTTTCCACCCAGTGTATGAGTTTCAACCATTTATTAATGCTTGTCCAATGCTATGAAACTCAATACCATGCTATGAATCAACAAGCCGGAATGGGTAAAAATAAGAATAATTCAGATCATTTTGTGCCAGTTCGGAATTTAGATATCTTCGGAATTTAGATATCCGAAGTGTGAATAATACGGAACATAACCTAAGCCGAGTATATTCTAGCAATCAAAACGCGCAAAATAGGCAAAGTTATGAAGGAAATCCGCCTAACCTAACTAATCATGGTAACCATGATGTCAGATCACCCAACAGCAGTAGATATAAAAACAATCGAAGTACTGAGCGAAATTACAGGAATACAACGAACTACGTGGATAGACGTAATTGGAGAACAAGAGATGGCATTTCATATCAAACTCAGAATCATGATGAAATACATGTACAAAATAGTACGGAACCTAATCATGATTGCGCAGTACAATGTACTTTATTAGAATCGTATGCAAGTACGAATGTAACCTGATTACCGTTAATGAAATTTGGTTAAATCCATATCAGCTATAGATTTTCATGAACATTTATTTTATTTTTATTCAATTTAATTCTCTTTAATTCTCATTAATCAATGATAATTCTCAAATGTTTTTAATATATGTAAGAATTATAATTTAATTCATAAATGATTAAAAGCAAAGATTATTTATATTAGATTGACTTGCGTTGAAAACTTAATTGTCAAAGATTATGTTAAGAATAAGATCCATTCTATAAAACTAATTATTCAACGACTATATTGAATGAGGTTCTTCTATGTTTTGATACCTTAGGAATCCAATGTTTATTTTGAAACATCTAACTTATTTATTATATAATGCGCCCTGACTATTTGTAACTCATGTTTGTCCTTTACGATTTTTGAATTCGCACCCTTCAACGATTAATTAAATGAGCGACGATATTTTAATAAGAAAATATAATAATAATATAGTGAATAATAATGAAATAAATATAATTATTGTAATAAAAGATAAGTATTGATGAAGTGTAAGATTTGTTAAAAATATATATATGTGAAATGTAATGAAGAGATATACGAGGTGCGATCAAAATGTGATGGACATATGCAATGTAAGAACACTATTGTAAACGGACCAGTGGTTCTTGAAGATAAAAGCCAAGCTTACTCATGACTTTTATATTCAGTCCAATTGTCGGGCGACATTTTATATAACAAAATACTTTGGATTGAGTAATAATTACCTGTACCTTGGGCAGAAAGTGCTCATACATGTGCACTATACTTAGTAGAATGTTAATTTCATATTAACAAAAGAAGAATGTTTTTAAGATATGTAAAGTATTATTATGGGATGGTTGTTGCTATGTACATGTTTATGGATACCTAGTCAGCAAGTTTGTGTGCTTGACAGTTTTAAGGAGAAGATATTATAAAGTATATCAACTAATAAACCATTTTTAACACCGTTCACCGACTTTATGATTCTAATAGTAAAGGTGTGAATAATCGTATATAATTATTGAAGCTAATTTTTACATGCAAAGAAATTCCACTCGAAATTTGTATATCTTACTTAGCCGAACCAGGTTAACGACTATTCTTGATAAGTCGTTGTATAATACAACGATAACGTTGTGTATAGTATTAGCAATCTGTACCAGCTTATATAAAAAAGGATCAGAGGCGAATTATTTGAGCAGTAATATATAAAGAAAAGAAAGACACAGAGAGATATCGAGAGATTATTTTGTAATCATCAACTAGAAAAAAGAGTTGTTGCTATGGAAACGTAGTAAATAATTGTGTATGTATGCAGACATCTTATTAAATATGCAAAAGTGGATTGTGTACGCTTCTCATGGTTGAATATTAAAAATCAGTTAAGAATACGATACAACGTGTGAATTATTTTGAAGATTAACTTAGTTAAGAACCAGGATATAAATAAAACAAAATTTGCCTTCTAAATTGGTGCCTTCAACACCGGGAGATATATAAGTGTCGTTTTGAAGAATAGTAAAAACGGCTAACATTCAACATGACCTTAGTGTTACCATTTTAAAAAGCGGTAAGGTGATACACCGAACTATTGCAATGAGTGCAACAGATAGTGATATAACTGGTGATCAAAGTGTGTATCCAGAAATGAATTCTAATAAAAATTTAACTGACATCTTAAGAGACTTAGCTCAGCAAATTAAGGATCAAGTTCGAAAAAGTGATGAGATAGCTCAACAAATTAGGACCAAATCTGAGCAAATTAATGAACAGGTTCGAAAAAGCGATGAACTGGTTCGAAAAAGTGATGAGATAGCTCAACAAATTAGGAACCAATCTGAGCAAATTAGGAACCAATCTGAACAAATTAGGGAACAAGGTCAATACTTTGATGAAAAATTGGACCAGAAGATAATCCAGCTATCTAAGGATTTTGATGAAAAGATAGCGAGGTTAGAACAATGTAATGAAAGCAGATGGGAGCTTATTCAACGTCAACTGAGTCAAACGAACCAACACATAGTAGAAAGATTTGAACAGTACGACGAAAAAATGGAAAAAGTAACACAGAAATTCACGGAAGTTCAAGATGCAGTAGATGGTTTAGAGTCAACGATAAATGCTCACGCTAATCAGATTAAACTATTGCAAGATGAGGTGAACTTTATCAAGGAAAAGTGTATTCCCGAAAGTACATCCCAGGATGATGGTTACATGAAAGTGATGCACCCTACATCTACTGGTTGTGAACCTACTCGTCATCCCAGACCAATTTTGGAACTTAATGAATCGTCGAGCTGTGAAGAGAGTACTGATAGAGAAAGAAGAGTAAGGCAATCATCTCGGCGAAAACACAACTCCAACAAAAGTATGAAGACAAATACAGGTAAACCGTTACGATTCAGCGAAGTTAAGTCGGTTACTAAATTTAGTGGCATACCGGAAGATATACCCGCTAGGGGATTTCTAAAAAATTTGAGGATGAATGCGAACTCATGGGTGTAGATGAGTCCCAATTTTTAAAATTATTGCCGCATACATTATTACCACCCTGTTTAAAATGGTTCAAAGCTATCAGGGGTAGTCTTGGTACATATTCCGATTTCAAGAATGCTTTACTATCAAATTATGAAAATAATTTTATGATAGCTAATAGAGATGCCGTCTTGCGAACGAAACATTTCAATCCAAAATTACACAGGAGTATTACAGAATTTGTAGTATCTACATATAATGAGTTAAGATCATTAAATCCAAATCATCCGGAATCCCGAATTATAGCTTCCATTAGAATCTTACTGCCACTACGGTTAAAACAATTGTTAATGTCGGCGCAGTGCATTAGCTTTAACCATCTAATTATGCTTATTCAAAATTATGAAAGTCAGTCGGCAATACAGAATAACAATAAAATGCAAGATAGAGGTCAGGGTAATTATGGACGCAATCAGACACAATATGCCTCAGTTCGTAATGTAAATGTACAACTTGAAAATAATTCTAATGTCCATAGTTTTAATAATAGAATGAATAGTTATAGTCGTACCGGTAATCAGACACAGCCTAATCACAGAAATGGAGCTAGGAATTTTAGAAATAGCAACAGGAATTTCAGTAGGAGTAATAATTATCGCCGATTTTCACAAAATTAATTTGCAGATGGTAGGAATTCTGTAAATAGGAATCAAAATATGGTATCATCCTATGAAAGGCAAGGACGTACACAAGATTGTGCTATACAATGTTGCTTAAATGAGCCCTTCGAAAGTATAATTTGAACTATCAAAAAGGCGTCCGATGGATTTGTATTAGATTGACCTTTGCTTACGTCTATGGTTAATGTGTTCTTCATTCGATTTATTATTAAAATGTATGTTCAAAATATATGCAATTGGCAAAAAGTTCGAAATAGTGATGAAATTAATTTATGGCAATCAATTGAAAATATTATTGATTTGTTCCTTATAGTTTTGTTGCAATTTATTTTTATAGCTTTAATTGAGGAAATGTTAATTTGTTTCATGCTAAGAAATTATCTAAAAGCTTTATTATAATACGAGAATATATTGAATTTGACAATTTATGTTTTCTCCAGGAAATCTGTATTTAAGCTACTCTTGTTTTCGTATTTTTATTCTATTCGAATTTCATGCGAATATTATAAATATTCAAGAATAAAAGATCCTAATTTTAATGTAAACGTATGAAGGTTATGACAGATATATAAAATAGAGGGAACTTATTATATGGAAAGAATAAGAATAATGAATATAGAATCTCTTAATTTTTCAGAGTTTACTAATGTATTAAACGATAATCATCAATGTGTTTATATGTTCTAATTTTTGTTGCCTTCAGATCCTATCAATATTTAATACTATAAAGATCTTTGTTTGTAAATAATGTTGTTTGTATATGAAGGAATAGTTAATTTGTACCCTTGAAGAAACTATCAGTTAGGTTTAATTTTTGAATAGCCTCATCGACGATAATTGTAAATCGTTTACCTAGTATATTGATATATTGATGAATATAAAAATACGTAATGTTGTAATGTTATAATATGATATATATATATATATATATATATATATATATATATATATATATATATATATATATATATGTATATATATATATATATATATATATATATATATATATATATATATATATATATATATATAAATAGAAGAGTAAAATATTTGTATTAAAAGTGATATTAAGTATACGAGGGTTTTTCAAAAGGTAGGTGTTTTATAATCTTCAACCCAGGGTTCTTTCCTTCATAGCGAAACTATTACGGAAGTCCCGTCCAGGCGACATCAGCATGAATGTCGGGATGATCTGGGGGTAGAGAGTAATGATATAAGGAAAATGGAAGAGAGAGTGGAGTGTGATGAACAGGAGAAGAAAGGGTGTAGTTTCTTTCGAAGTTCATGGCATCTAAAAGAAGGGTGTGGCGTTCCTCGAACCGTTTCAGGATATACTTCCTTCTGAGTGCTTTGAGATGGTATAGGACATGTGGAAAAGGCACAAGGTCATAAAGTTCGCGCGTATGGCTGGGTAGTTTGATGCGAGTTGCGATTCGTAATGCGTGGCGTTCAAGGATTTATAGCTTAGGACGATCGACGATCGAGTCCCCAAGTTGTGCCAGTTAGTTCCCGTAAAAGATTCAGCCTATTATAGGCTTTAGTAGCAAGTGTATTTAAATTAGGACGCCAGGTGAGGTGTTTGTCTATGGTAAGTCCAAGATATTTTACAGAATTGGATGGTTTTAGGCGTCTGTCATGAACTGTTAAGTGAAGGTGATTTGGCTTTTTCTGAACTTTTCTGCGTTTCGTGGGCGGAGGAATGAGCAATGTTTGTGTTTTGTCAGGATTGATCTTTAACCGCCATTTATTGCACCAGCTATCGAAGGAATTTATGGCAGATTGCAGAGAGAGATTAATTTCTTAGACTGTTGTTCCCAATGCAAGTAAAGCCATATCGTCGCGTATAGAAAAAGGTGTACGCTAGTAGATAAAGCAGGGGTGAGAGAGCTGAACCTTGGGGCACACCAGAATGTAGAAAGATAGGGTGGGAAAGCGAGGTATTGATAGAGATGTAGGCCAATCTGCAGAGATTAAGTTAAAAATAAAGCGTACATAGGTAAGAGTAAGTTTGACGTTTAATAATTTTGCAATAAGTCCTTGATGCCATACTTTATCGAAGGCTTTTTCAAGGTCAAACAGTACTAAACAGGATGGTTTCAAAGTATTGTAATGATTTGCTATGACAGTGAGCAATCTAAAGAGTTGGTCATTAATACAATAGTTAGGGCGAAAACCTGAATGATAATGCGGAAGGAGATTTTTAGTTGAGAGGTTGAGATCAAGTCTCTGAACAAGAACCCTTTGAAGAATTTTACTATAAATAGATGTCAATGGAATTGACCGATAACAAGTAGTACTATTAGCAGGTTTGTCTGGTGTGAGAAACATTAAGACATTAGATGTTTTCCAATATGATGGAATAAATCCTGTTTTGAGCACAAAGGTATATATGAGAGATAATAGGTAGAGAAGAATGTACGATCCTTTTTTAATGTGACGATACCTAATCGCATCTATTCCTGGTGCAGTGCTTCTTTTCCGGACTATGGCTTTCATGATTTCGTCGGTATTGATAGAAGCTGTAAGTGAGTCGTTGTCTGGAAGGAAATGAGAGGTATTTGGTTGTAGCTCACGGGATTGAAAATTTACTTTCTGTACTGGATTATCCTTGTGTGGTCTTATTGCCGTTATAGGAGTAAAAATAGTTTGTAAATATTCGCCAAAAGCGTCAGTCTTTTCTTCATCAGTGTGAAGAGCTTTGTCCTCATGGATCAATGGATATGGTGTATGCGACTGTTTGCCTGTGAGGATATTAAAACGTTTCCAAAATTTCGTGAGGTGAGTTGTATCAGAAAGCGTATTGCAAGTGTCTACCCAGCGACGTTGCTTATATGCTCGAATGTAGTTACGTACAGCCCGTTGAGATTGCCTGTGAAGCCTCAGAGATTCAATATTACCAGTGCGTTGGTAATCTCGATAAAATTGTTTGGAACGTTTAATAAGTGAAAGGTAATGTGGGGGAAGCTAAGAGTGTGATTTGTGAATAGTTGACTTGGGGATTTGGCGATGAGCGGATTCATGGATGGATGTGGTGATAATATCGAGTGCATGAAATAGTTCGTCTTCGGTAGTAGGTGGTTCTAAGTTTTCAAGTTTCTGTGCGAGAGAAAAACGATACGATTCCCAGCCTGTTTTATCAAAATGTATGACTTGACGTGGTGATATAGGATGAGGAGGCTTTAAGTTTCGTCATGTGATAGTATGCTTAATTGGGAGGTGATCACTGATCATAGGATCAAGAACGTGCTCTCTACATCGATTAAGGAGATTGTGAGAGACTATGACGATATCGGGAGTAATGTTTGAGAGATGGCGAGTTGCCTGGGTAGTTGCAGAAGAGTACCTGTAGTATGTGTGATAATGAAATCTTGGAAGTGGCATTTTTGATTATCAGAACGGCTGTGAAAGTTAATGCCAGTCATGATAATAAACATGCGAAGTTTGTGGGAAACATATTGAATAAATCCATAAGGAAGGTCTAGATCTGGTCGTATGTAGATTGTTGCAACAGTTACATAAAGATTAGCAAAGTAGAGCGTAGTAATCAGGTTTTCAGACAGGTGTTGGATTGGTGAGGGAAAGGTGCGATAAGGTAGACTTCGTGAGAAACCAATAGCCACCCCACCGTTTTCTCTGTGAGCTGGTATGGTACTGTCATGGCGAAGTACATGATAGTTATAAACTTTGCTAGAGCGTTTAGAAACGTGGGTGGTTTTTTTGAAAAAGAAGTTTTTCGAACAAAGTACCATGTTCTTGTAAGGAACTGATATTTAGAAACAATAGATTATTATAATCTACATATAAAAACTCTAGGAATGTTATCTGTAAGATTTGTGTTAATAATACAAGAGTGATAGTACACATTTTGACCAGAATAAGTTGCTTGGAAGTTTATATTAACAATTCGTTTGGCTGCCAATTGAATCTGTTGGAATACGTGTGGCCTTTGAAAAGGAAGATTGTTTTGGAGTGCCTTGATGAGCAAAGAGAGAAACTGGTTGATTTCAAGAGGCTGAAAAACAGAGGTTGGCGTATCCGTAGTATTCTTTCTATTTTCTCTAGCCCATAAGGGCACACCTAGCTCTGGTTTGTTGGGTTCAGGACGTGGACGTGGTTTGCACTTGTAACTGAATGTGGGATGAGCATTCCCACAGGTGCTACAAGCCGGTGGGTTGTTGAGGTTTGGGCAGGATTTTGTAGTATGAAGTTGAGAACAGTATCCGCATTTTGCAGGGTTAGAACAATCCACTGTGGTATGCGAGTTATAGATCTGACACTTTTCACAACGCAATAAAAGTGGAGGTGGAGTATGTGATGGCTCCACTCGGTGGTGTTTTTTGTATATACAAGCTCCATTGCAGAGTAAATCATTCATGGTTTCCTGGGAGTTAGTCAAAACGCGGACCATGTAAGTTGCCCCATGCGCGTTTTTCATGCGTAAGCACTTCAGAATAGAGTATCCTTCAGCTTTAAGTTCCTCGGTGACTTCTTCATCACTGATGCTTGGTTCGACTCCACGTATGACTACGGATAAAGCTCGTTGTTTTCGTGGAAGAAGTGGCTGTTTAATATGTTTGTCAGTTTGTTTTTGCAGATTAGCGTTATTGCCAAATATTTAAAAAGAGAATTTATTGCGAATAGTCATGGCGAAGTTGGGATCTGGAGACTTAATGATGATTTTGTTTCGAGTTTTAGTACTCTGACAGACTTGCGTTCGAGTGAAGTATTTGATAAGTTGAAGAGAGATTTACTTTTCCTTCTCGTACTTCGGATCATAATTAGTGAGTAAATAACTACGTAAAGCTTGTTTCGAAATGTCCCCTAGTGAAGAAAACTGCTGCTCGTCGTCGGGAGTCGGTACATCCATCTAGGTAGACTTAGATAGAGTAGGCTGTGATGAGTGGTGTTTTTTTTTCTTTTGGTGGTGGCGACTTCTGCTGACTGCGAGCGGTACGCGTTGGAACTGTGGATCGCGAGCAAGATCGAACGCCTGCCCGGGATACCTGGTTGCTTTTCCGTTTATCATCTTTGCCAACAGCATCCTTTGAACTAGAAGTTGACGGGGCGATTCTCCAATATCGATATCAATTCGTAATCAAAATGGTAGCGATGAATAAAGAAGATGAAAATGAAAAATGATGCCAAGCCAAAAATATTTGGACTCTCTTGGGTGAAACCCTTTATCTCGCATCAGCACTAGGCCCTTAGCTATGATTGCCTGCTTGCATCCACAACTCAGGATCGATCATGCCCTAGAGTCGATACCTATACAAGGTACCTCGGTCGCAAAGTTGAGAGCCAAACGAAGGTATGGAAACATAAGTTGTGAAATTTGATTTTTTTGTGAATACTTGATTGGACTCAACTGCGAGAATAATGAAGATTGAGGTAATTACAAGCACATATTTTCTTACAATTCATGTAACACTCACGTTAAATGCTGGAACATTACACAATTGACAATATGATATTGTAAAATATAATTATTAATACTACCAACAATTTGTAAACAAAATTTGCCAGTTCAAATTAGAATTTGTATTGGGATTACTGGTGTTACACTTTAAAGTGTTATCCAAGAATGGTAACACACGAGAGATTTGGATCTACATAAAGAAAAAAGGACGTATGTGTCAAACATAAACAACATTGCTTACATCCGTAAGTCCCCTAGTTTCTAAACTTAAGGAAAGACTATACGTAACATCCTGCAAGAAAGGTATAATTGAAAACATGTTTTATAATACTTTCCTTATAAGTGTTCCATCTATATGTACTTTCTGTATAAAAAGAATGTATATAGAGGGTAAGAATTTGACCATGACGGATAGAATCGAATACGTGTGCGCTCACCGCAAGCTTTCCATTTAAAAAGTTTCAATGGCGGCGAAAACTCGAAACGTTAGCGCTGCTATTGCGTTAGTTCCCAACTTCAGTCGCTAAGAAAATCCCGCGTTTGTTTATAATTAATTGTGAGATGTTTTGAAGAATTGTTGCCAAGCGTGCTTTTTTTCCTTTATTTTACACAAGTTACTTGGTGTAAACGAAGAATTTTTTCTATCTTGTTTTCATTGTTTCTGTGAAAGATTGAGTTAAGACTGGCATTATTTTTCTAACTTTGAACAAACAGTCATGAAGTATATTAATTATTTCTGTTATTCATAGATTGTTTCCTATTTGTGAAAGTTGGAAAGTTTTGAGTTTTACGTCCCGTGCTTATGCCGGTTAGGCTAAAGGAGACGGTGATGATGAGTAATGAATGAAATGGTGGAATGAAGAAAGTGGGAGGAAACGTGAGAACCCCGAGGAAACCCACGCACACGGTGTTTGTCCACCACAAAGTTCACTTGGCGAGAGTTGGGATCGAACCCAGGACCCCAAGCACCAGAGGTGAACGCTCTACCACTGAGCCACCGTGGCTCCGATGTTTCCTATTTTTGTTGTGTATTTCTGTGTATGTGTGTGCCTGTGAATTCATTGAATGGTTCTACACCGTTGTGTCTGGTATGTTGTATTGTGTTGTGTTGTGTTGTGTTACGTCGTATTATGCAGTTGTAAAGCTGATTAGGATGCCCAGCTGCTTCGTACCGGGCTGCAAGTCATAGTAAGGTCACAATAAATGTAGTGAAAGAAGACACTATTTCAAACCTCCACGTGACAAACTCGTGTTTCAGAAGTGGGCAAAAGCAATTACAAGAAAAGATCTCCCTGTGACAGACAAAAGAAGCGCGGGCGACCTTCACTTCTCTGAACTTTTAATTGGAAAGGTCGATAAGTTTCAAATTAAGGGAAAGAATGCGGAACTTCCCAGAAAAAATCGTGTCTCCAATCGGATGCTCTACCCCCACTTATTTCCCAAATTGCCCTCTTATTTCAGCACTAAAAATGTGCATAAGTGGAAAATATCGAGGGAAGAGACTCCTATAATAGCTGAGATAATAAAGTACAGAAGGCAAAAATTTCAAATAACAGCGCAGTGACAAGCCTGGACGAGATTTATCAGTATCAATCAGCAAGTACTGACGCAGCTGGAAACGATGAAAAGATTATTTGTTTGCAAAATAAAGTTAAAACATTGTCAAGGACCCTAGCAGAAAATAAAGAGAAGCTAATTTTAGCAAAACAGAAAATCTCGTGTTTGGAAAAAGAAGTCGCTCTTTTGAAAAAACGACGAAAACAGGCCATGAGAAAAGTGATGTTGACGAAAAGCGCCTTACTCGGAAGCAGAAAATAGTGAATGACATGATGATTAAAAAGTGCAGTGTTAAAAGCGCAAAAGGTACGAGTTAGTTGGATGAGTTTTTGTTAGAGAGCTGCTTGTTAAAAATAAAATCACCTAAAGGATATAAGCACTGCATGAATCATGCACTCTTGCACTTCCAACCATGACTCTTTACGAAAACTGGTTAAGGGCCTGAAATTCTCTTTCGGAATTAACAAACAAGCTGTTAATGAAATTTTAGAAGCATGTAATAGTGATGACATGAATCGCCTAAGTATCTTGGTATCTGATGAGGTGAACCTTAAAGAGGAACTTCGAGTTAATTCAAACGAGCTTAAATTTGATTGATTTGTTGATATAGAAGAGACACCAGAAGAATCAAAGATCCAATTAGCAATTCATGCACTTGTATTTACCTTTGTTCCACTATCACAAAATTGGATTCAACCTGTCGCCATTCATGCTAGCAAAAATTCCACTCAGGGTGATGTACTAGCGAATATGTTGCTTCAAATTGTAATTAATATGGAAAATGCAGTATACAAATAATAGGTTTCGTATCAGATCGTAGCCAATCAAATAAAACGGACATGTTTAGGCATCAGTGGAAAAAAATCTAATATTAATTGTAGCACCCCTCATCCATCAGATAATAGTAGGCGACTTTGGGCGTTTTCTGATGCTGTTCATGTATTGAAGTGCATTCAAAACTACTTTCACGACAAAAATACTGCACTGTACAAAAATCAATTTAGTTACTCTGATATATATATACAAAAGTATACGATGCTGATACTCACCATCGTTTGCTGGATTACGGGTCTGCCCAAAACTAAGTCTATCTTATTTAGAACCTTCCAGTTTTCAGTGGATGAACGCAAGATTAGCATTTCAGCTTTTCAGTGTTTCTATGGCAAAAATTATACGATTTTTCCGTAATATTTGTACAATTGGGTTTGAAGATAGTGAATTAACAAAAATGTTCACAAGGGACATAAACAATTTGGCAGATGCTTTGAATTTGTCGCTTCCTAGCAAAACTTTATACTGAAATTCTCAATCAAAACGTTGCTTTAAATGATGAATAGGATACATTCTCTTAGAAATACTTTTGCACTCTTGAATCGTTAAGAATAACATTGAAAAGCACACTGGATGTTGCAGAATATTTGTGGAGCCCTGGATTTCGTTGCATTCTCACTGCAAAATTTAATCAATTTTACCAAACAACTGAGTTTTCAGAGGGGGTCTAAGTCCCTTCTGCTTACCTCGTAGTTACGTTCTGAAAGTGTTCAGTTATACTTTGACGTCAAGGAGGAACAATTTGAATTACCTCCTCTAGGTAGCAGTGTCATTTAAATTCATTTCTCATGCATACAGGTACAACATGTCAATATTTTTTTTATTTCCTGTGGTATACCTATTTTTAAATCAACAATTTTCTTGGATACTTTCGTGAGGAATATCCTATATTTTAGCCAACAAATAAATAATGATGCTTGCATTACAGTCTCATAGCTTCCACAGATGGGGAGAGCGATGTAGGTGTTTGAGAGGAATTATTTAGAAGCAGAATAAACCTTAGCATTTCCTGAGCTTACAACTCTAAATATACTCTATAAGGTACGTTACGGATTTCCTGTCTTATGTTGATATTCTCGGTGTCAATGTATCAAAGTATGATTTGCTGGAAGTAAACACTAAAGGTAAGTTAGATTTATTCTATTTATAATAGATTTCCATGAAATAATCAGAATATGGTATAAGTGAAACAGAATCAGGATGTCGTATGGAAGGTATTTATTTCTTGGACCGAACATAGTTACTATCTCCTTGAAATTAAGCCTTAGCGTCAATCTCAATATTTTTTTTAAAAATATTTCGGTTGAGCCGTTATGTGCATTTTTTTCATTTGTTTCCTTTGAATTTATCTAATTATAATCTGAAACCCGGAACACAGGCCGTTCCCACGGCTGAGGAGAGCTTCAAAGGTTCCTAACTCAACATACATTTGAACATTTTCTTAATAAAACTCTACTTGTTTAACAGGAAATTGATTGATGTAGCATGAAAATTTAATCTAATCTTTCATTTCTAGTCTTTCTCTTGTACAAGCAATCTAGTTTTCTCATTTTTTCTAAAACTTTGGGTGGAAGTAGTCTACAAGTAATTATAGTCTTTTCGGGTGCAAAATAATATCCATTCAGTACTTCATAGATGTAGTGGTTTGTAGATTGGACACCTCTAAATAAAAATTTCGGGATAAGTAACACCTCCGCCTCTGTTAACACACATGAAAGATGGTCAACTTTCTTCAAATGATAAATTGGAAATTTCTTATCAAGAAGTTTTTTTTAATTAGGACTGAGTCCCAGATTTACATAATTTCTCCCTTAAAGAAAATTGTTCAAAACTCAAGATATCCCGTTTTTGTTTTTCTCCAACACATAAGTTAATCATTTCCATAATATTTTTTAAACAACAGCGCTCTTTTATTCACCAACACTGAACAAATAGAAACAATCTACTCTCTGTGACACACATATAGCTTGTTTTAGCTTATTAATCAATCCGTTGTAATAATTCAGTGAAGCTCAAGTACGAGGGAGTATCGAAAAGATATAATTATCACCACGAAATCATACAGATATTTATATGAAACTTTTTGTGCACGATCAGTGTCATTTCTATGCATACAAATGCAAATATGAAACATGTGACTAAAGTATTTTTCTTTCCATTCCCTGTAGAATACATCAACGTGCATGATGAACAAAATTGAAGCAGAAAGTGTCATGAAATTCCTCCATTTGAAGTGCAGGCCAAATCTAAGACGAAATTGAATTGTCTATAGGGATGAAAGCCCATCATATGACATATATACCCTCAATCGAGGATGATCTTGCCATGGTGAACAAACTGGAGGGCGTTATATTCGAAAACAAAAGATAATGTGTTTTTTTATTTTTAAATAATTAAGTTAAATACTTGGTTTAACTTTCCATGGCTATCCATTTTATACTATAGGGAACGAGTGGTTAATGAAGCAGAATAATGTAAAAAAAAATGGTGGAACAAGGATGTTGGAGGAAACGGGGAGCTCACTAGAAAAACACTTCCTCGTATGGTTGAGATAGAAACAGGGACACTTTGCATTAGGGGTTAGCTACCGTAACCAAGTTGTGATTGTCAGTAAACTAAGATATGCCTATATCACGAAAAACTCCTGAAACAAATAACGCTAAATTTCGCGTTTTGAGAATGGGGTTTTAGGAACAATGAGCTTAGCTAAGCCTTTTCCACAATGTTCTAACCCATTGAATTCGATTACTCAGTTTCCTTCTTCGAGGAAGTGCTCCTGATACTGCCAGGAACATTAGCCATTGAGGTTCTATGATGTTTGCTGCTTCCCCTTATAAGAGATCCAGTTGTTTCCAACTAACATCTCGGGTTCGATTCCCGGTGGAAGCTCATGTGGTTCGGATTCCACGTTAATCAGTAGGTCGACGTCCCATATAGCCTCGCTGCTGAAAGGGACGCTAAATTCATTCATTCATTCCAACTATCATACCAGTGCAAATATTTTGCTAGTCTCTGCTACTTAACAAGCACCAAATTCTCTTTGATTTTGCCTCCGCATCGTGTGATTGAACTATTAATCCAAATATTTTAGACACAAATGCCGTTGTTGTAATGTGTTCTATATCTTCACAATGACTAGAATAGATGGTACAGTGTTGACAACAGATATTTGGTGATAATATCTAAATAACCTACAGAATACAGCTAAAAAGCTTAAACCCTTCTATAATTATGCCTAAATTTATAGTGAAGATAGTGTAGAAATAAAGCGAGCAGAATATTCTGTAATTTTATTGTACTCAGCAAAAGCATACTGTAATATTTTTTCCCGACCTGTGGCTGCTCCAGAAATCTACGTTCAGACAGGTTTTGCACCTTCCTGCAAAATCACCCCATGACTTTGAGCCTCCAATAAATGTTCACTTTGAAGGCATTGTTTATTTCCCAATGTTTTGTTATCTCAGGTACAAATAATACAGGAAACATAACAGTTTTCCATTACATAATCATATACCCTATATAGATTATACATAAAGAATTATTTATCTTAATTTCATATCATTTTAACTGCACAAAGAATTCAAGATAATCAGGAAGTGTAAAAATAGTCGATGTTGCCCACATCGTTTAACTTATTTCTTCAATTTAAGTTTATTAAACAACTCTGTAGAAGTCACTCAGTGAACTATCCGTTAATATACATACTTATTAACAGTATAATTTAAAAGTGGCCCAAAAACTAAATAATCATATAAAATTAACTAGCTTCATTCATGGTCTATTTATAATATGTATTAACTTTTAAGTGGACCAACGTATCAAAGTTGAGAAAATTTTTAACTTCTTTGTTGCGCCGGCTCGGATTTAATTACTGGTGTTGGATGAAAAAAAAATATAATAGCTTTTCTCAGATCAACAACCTTGAGTAAGGTTTTTCTTGAGTTTTTCTCATTCACACCTGTCAAATGCCAGGATGGTATGTACCATGTAGATCCACAATGCGTAACGAGTCGGTAGTGTCCAGAAATATAAGCAGCTCGAGCGAACGTAGTGATATGTCACATTCATTAACTCTGGAGTAAGCTAGAACATATGGTTCAATATTCCCATTCAATTCAATGCAATGACACATACCAAACAAGCTTCTCTTCAAGTAAAGTAAAACTTAACATAAACAAATCTTACATAAGAGTATAAATCACTATCTGTTGAATGTTATACAATTTCCTAGGAATTTCTGTCATGTTATGTATTCTTTTACCACCAAAATATTTCCATGATGCCTTGAAATTAAAACTTTCATTCCATGTCAATATTTTTAAAACAAATGACTAATTCTTCGAATATTCATTTTTGGGCACAAAACTCAGTCTTAATGCTTAACTCAGAATATGAAACAGATGTGCACTTATGAACAGTGAACTCTGAAATCCCATTGTGAAAATGTGTTTCCTAACCATATATAAGGGAAGAAATTTCAAAATATGCATAAAGTTCTGCAAGGCTGTGAGATCCGAATTTTCTGAATTTCTTCCCCCTTCCGGCTTAAACCTACCTACATCACTTCACAATTTCCTATTTTCTCGATATTTGTAGGTCTTTACACTATTTTCAGAGTAATATGATGGAGATAAATCAATTTTAAATGTGGCTCATGAAATTCAATTCATCCTTAAATAATTGCAAAAAAGTTGCTGTTACACATGGGTCAGATGTTGTTTAATGGCAATATTGTTAAATGTAGGCTATCACAAAAATGTTTTATGTCTTCCTTCATAACAACTTCCTTGTGAAAGGGAAACAATCCTTCAAAAATCTACTGTAGATTTCTTCAAATAGTATAAATATTTTCTTTTTTTAATTTTTCGCGAGAAGCAGAAAAAATCTGCCCTAGCTTTAAGATGAATTAGTGGAAAATAAGAACTATATATGAATGTAGAAATAAGGAGGAAAACTACCGACTGTGTTTAATTATCGAAAGTTTATCAGCTAAATTTTGTGACGCCTAATGGTTAATAGTAATTTAGTTCGTAGTAACAAAAAATACTAGAATTGAAGGAATAATTACTAGACGGTTCACAAGATGTCCCGTGAAACAGATATATATTCCGAACAAAAATGAATACACAGTACAATCGGGCAGTACTTGCGAAGATCCAGTTAAATGCATGCATGCCGGTGGTAGCCAAAAATGAACGTAATCTAAAGAATTTGTAATGTGTTGCATACTTAGTTTTTGAATAAAAATTGTCCTTTGTAACTTATTTAGAATTTGTATCCATTACATTACTTCCTGAAACGTTTGGCAAGAAAATTAACTTGGTGAAACTTCAGATGATAAGACTACACGAAAGAATCTTCACATCACTGGTGTGCGTTCTACTGCGGATCGAACTGCTCCATCCAGGTTGAAGTTTAAACGCATACGCAAAAATTCTACAAAAAGGTCCAGATTAAAATGAAATACTAGTTAAGATCTAAAGATGTGAATACTGGTAAGAGAAGTGGGGGTAAGGACACCCTTTAAGAACGACACTAAACTGGGGAGCTACTTTGTGACCTAAGAAGCTCCAGATTATTTATTTTGAGGACCGTTCTCTTTGTGCAAATAGAGAGAAAATTGTTATACTTCTGTTATAAAAAAATAAAATTATGAAAAAAAAAAAGAAAATAAAGATATTGCATCGAATAACTCACATATTTGGGTAATACTGCGCAGATCAGTAGATAATACGAGGGTCACTACGAAAGTTTTGAGGTGTGAAATAACTTAAATACTTAAAATCACTTTAACACTTACATTTTCTCAACGTATTCACCATTTCACTGTACACACTTTTGCATCCTCGAAAACCACTTTTGGAAGCAGTGTTGCCACTCTTTTTCTTCAAGTGTTGAAAGTTCATTTTCGTAAGCCACTACAGTTTCTTCAGGGCTGCAAAATCTCTTCCCACTCATGCGATCTTTGATCCTGGGGAACAGAAAAAATCACACGGAGCCAGGTCAAGGTTATACGGCGGATGAGTCATAAGTTTGACCTCCGTAGATTCTAAAAACTGAATTGTGATATTGGCCGTGTGTGCGGACGCATTATCATGATGAAGCAGGATCCCACGCAATCCAGTTCTTGGACGCCGTTCCCGAAGCTTGTGCAACACTTTTGTTAGGCTAACAGTGGTGTACCACTGAGCAGTAACAGTCCTTTGTTCTTCAAGTGGAATAGTTGCAACATGGCCAGATTTGCTGAAGAAAGTTGCGACCATCTTCTTCCCCACACTTCGCGGTCGCTTCACTTTTGTGGGTAGATTTTCGTCTGGAAAGATCCAAACTGATCACTGGCGTTTATTTTCAGGGTCAAATTTATAGATCCAAGTCTCATTACCAGTAACAACGTCAGAGATGCGTCGAGAGCTGCCTCCATCAAATCTTGCAAGCATTTTTCACACCATTCCACACACATGAGCTTCTGCTGTTCAGTCAAAGTGTGAGGCAACCAACGAGATGAAACCTTCCTAAGCCGAAGATGATCATGAAGAGTTTTTGTTACTGCTGGCGATCCAATGTTCACTGTAGATTCAATGTCCTTGAAAGTTGTTTGAGGATTTTCTCGAATCATTTGTTCCACAGCGGTAATGTTTTCATCTGACACAGCTGTTGCCGGGCGTCCAGCTCTCTTTTCATCTTTAAACAATGTTCGGCCTCTTCTGAATTCACTAAACCACCGAAAAATTGTAGCAAGGGAAGGAGCAAGGTTCCTAAATGCCCCTACAAACGATCAAGGCTTTGTGTCTCGTTCAAACCACTTTTGAAATCGTAAAGGATCATTGCCCGAAAATGTTCCCTTTCGAGCTCCATTCTAGAGAGCCGAATACTGCTCATATCAACAAACAAGTGAAGGCGATACGGCCACGCCGATAAGCGAGGCGAGTTGAAACTTGCTTCGCTTCTTTGCTCCGGATATTACTACCGAACGCAACTGTTGGAATTCAAATACTGTGCCACAACAATGCGTATCTCAAATCTTTTGTAGTGACCCTCGTACAGCGCTGCTTGACATTTTCAGACAGACATTGTATTGAAACACAGAGCTATTATTACAGCTAGAATCAATTTAAGACTAAATTATGGAAATGGGCAGTAGCGTCGTCTTACACAATTCATAAGAGCACGTGCATCAATTTCTGTTGTTTACTGTTCATTAGAATATTATATTATCATTCCGTTACATTCTTTTCTTTTCTTTTCTGTAACATTACAGCTACTGAAATTATATTTACTTTTAAAATTGATTCTTAGCTTGTTCCCTCCTTAGTTATGTGTATTCCACCATCACACCACGTTCACAACCGTCTTGAGAACGTAATGGTCTACTCTGTGTCTAGTATGAAAGGAAAGCAGGTGCAACAGAGCAGAATAACCTCGATTTTGCGACGTTCAAAGGAAGGTTTCCGATGTGCATTGCTGAAAGCTGTTGTTGACTAATTTACAGTAATTATACAGAGTCAAAGAATAAGGTTCTGCAATTCAAAATAGAATAATATAGTAGCATAGAGATCATTATCTTAATCAGTCATTTGAATTTCGTTGTTACTCAATTTTTATAATAAAAATAAACTAATGGATCAATCAAAATTACGGCCTTCCAATGCTGTACCGAGGTTTATGGAATGTTTAGAGGTCTTCCCCACAGATTCTTAAGTTAACGCAAATAGAATTGTGTTTCAATTTATTTTTATGTGTTTTTCAATACATATAGTCTCCGATTTTTCTTTCAGGTAGATTTCCTTCCCAAAATAAATGGAATATTTGTTAATTAAACTGAATAATTAAAACATACTGTAGATTGTAACATTGTTATAATAGTAAAATCTTACATTGTGGTTTTTGAGAACATGAAGGAAATCTTGAAACTGGTTTAGAGAAAGACAAGTGTTGCAGTCACGTATGTTTAGCTTTGAAACTTCTGAGAAAGTTGCAGCTTTTTTTCTTTCGTAACATTTCAGTTCGGTGATCTTACTTGATGTGCTAGACATGATTATCTCTACATACTTCAAAGTAGCAGAAGTGAAAATTTGTTGTATATTGGTATACTAGTTGATTTATAAATGAAAAAAAATGAAATCTTTAAATTTCACGGTTATGCCGGTTAGGCTACAGGAAACGGTGATAATGAGAAATGAGTGAAATGGTGGAATGAAGAAAGTGGGGGAAAACGGGAGAACCCCGAGAAAACCCACGAGCACGGTGTTTGTCCACCACAAAGTCCACACGGCGAGAGCTGAGATCGACCCAGGGACCCCAAGCACCAGAGGTGAACGCTCTACAACTGAGACACCGCGGCCCCGATTTATAAATGAGTTTGCTAATATTTATTGTATCTTTTCCATAGGTTCTAGTTATGTATTCGTAGAATTTTTGGTAGATATACGCTCGGCCTTTATTAAAATATGCCCTTATAAACCCTTATACCTCAAACAAAATCAAATGGGTGTAGGTCTAGTCCATATACTCTTATTACAACCGTCCTCCATTACAACCTTGATAGCTTTCTAGTGTTAGATGTTCACAAGTTACTCTCTTAATACTGGTGATTCTAAGACCCATTTGACGCGGAAGGATTTTATGGGAGGTTTTTCTGTATCAAAAATCTCGTCATCAATTTTTTGTATAGAAATTCTATCTAGCTTTTGCAAATTACTGTATACCATTTAGTGCACTGACGGATTGTGAAAGATTAGGAAGAAGTTAGGACATAATCTATCAATATTAATTATCATTGGGAGGTGTAAGGTAAACTTTGTCGGAATTCCGCAATTGATTTAAAGCAATAAAATGAAAGTATGTAAGTATAAAACGAAAGTATCATTGTTTTGATTTCTTTACCTTTATTTGAAGCGAATTAGCGGTGGACCTGAACGGTGTAACATACTTGTGACATCAGATTGAGAAAGTAAAGAAGTATGTGAACTGTAAGAAAAACATTGGGCCTTCTGCAGAGTCGTTCTGATGCGAGATCAGTGCGATACTAAAGCGTTCGACCAACATATGTTGCCTGCAGTAATAAGGTCTTTAGTATGATGCTAATCATACGTCAAAACAACTCTGCATAAGACCCATTAATTCTATACTGAATTTAACTAGTATGAGCACCAGGGGTGCAGCCACGTTATGATCTAACAGGTACGGATCCCTCTACAAAACTTCGTAACGCAATATACATTTGTACAGTTTGATAATAAAACTGTAATTGTGTAGTGGACAAAAGGTTCATATAGCCTGAAGATTTGATCTTTTACTTCATCTGTACTCTTTCTTTTCTCGTAAGACAATCTAATTCTACGATTTTTCTGAAAATATAAGCCGCAGAACTTAACAATTATTTATCGTTTATCAGGCGTAGTATAACACAGGATGTATGGCACTAGGGGGGCCGGCTGATCAAAATTTTTACTGATCCCCCAAACTTTTCATGCTATTCTTGCAAATGAACTATAATATGGTTGGAGTGCTCCCTTATCTTCTATCGCCCCCCTAATTTTTTGCGCTGGCAACTGGCCTGATTTATATAACACATAGATGTAGTACCTTGTATCATCGGACCTCCCTCCCCAAAATTTGGGCCAATCCCAACAAAATATTCAGGGTTAGCACCTGGTAAACACAGCAAATGTTCTATCACAACTCGTTCGTATTATTTCTATTAAGACAAATAATGAACTTGTTGAAAAACAGTTACATTACCTCACTTTTGAGTCTTACATCAAATTTTGAGTATATTTCAGAATGCTGTAAATCTCTATTACAAGTCCGAAGATTCAAATAACTATGTTGCTTTCCTGGTTTACTTGACTTGATGAAATGTCTTGCCCTCCTATTTGGTCTAGTGATTAGCGTATTCCTTTGGTGCACAAGTCCTATATTCAAAGCCTGATGACACATATCCTATTATCAAACACATTATAGTCTAACCTCTGAGAGGAATATAAATTCAAAATGAACAATCATGGACTGCCTTGAGACAACAATGAAAGAATACATAGACAAAGGGTTCGTAATTAAACACTACTCTGCAACTGTCATATTATTTTGCTGTATTGTATGTTTTGTGTATGTTGTCAAATTTTAGGAAAAAATAAACACTATAACTGAAAATTAAAGTATGTGAGACAACATACAGTTGCGTGTCTAAAGCAGACACCTTTAGCATATCGTCGTGAAATTGATATTGAATCCGTAGAAAGACAATAGGGTATATAAATCTTCCAGCACACAACTAAATTAGTAAAACTTATAGTAATGTTCCCATTTCCGCTTCAGAAACTGAAAGTTGTTTTTACCACAGTAACGAATACAAAAGCATTTCAAGAAATGCCATAACTCAGGATTGTCTCCGTGCAATATATGTAGTATCAATAGAGAAAGAATAGTATCATTGGAGAATTAAAAGACTATAGTTCAAGTGTTATTGGTAAGTTTGGTAAGAAGAAAAGTAGAATTGATTTCATATTGTAATCTACCACGTGCTTGTCTTTTTAAACAATCATACTTGTAAACATCAACCACGTGTATTTAACCCTCGAGTAGTCGCGCCGCGGTCAAAAGCACCGCAGGGAAATTATTTTTGATCGTGTGCTCATACCGTTTGTCCGACAGACTCCTCCGTCTAGCTAATCTTCCCCCTCACCTTCCCGAACATTCCTGCTCAATCACTCCGTTTTCCGTTGTTTAGTTTAACTACTAGTAATTGTTTAGTGATTCTGCGGTGCTTTCCACCGCGCGCGACTAACCGTCTAATGTTTTTTCTCAGTGTTTCGGTCTGCACGTGACCTTTGCTTTGGAGATGTTTTAAGGTTTATAAACATAAATATTATTTTAATGGACGGAAGAGAGGTCGACACAGTTAACAAACTGATACCAAGTGTGAAAAAAGAGGTAATTAGAAATGAAGAGCTTAAAAGAACGGAGGGAAATGTTAGGAATGGACTATTTGGATGAATCAGCCGACATGATCTAGTGGAAGCTTTGTCTGAGGAAGATCATAAAAAAATGTAGAAGTGAGTGAACACGAAAGATGAAGTGAGGAGTCTGCGAGCAAGTCTGAAGATCTTAAACCCAGAAATGACCAGCGATTCCCTGAATGTAGTCAGAGCAGGAGAGGACGAAATAAGCGTCGACGAGTGTAGAAAAGTGTAAATTTGAAAATAACATAAAATAATTCAATGTAGTGCTGTATAAGTGAAGTTTCAAAATAACAGGACCGTAAAATAATTCAATGCAAATTTGATTTGATTTCAATTTAGCGCCCCTTTCAGCATCAAGGCTATGTAAGACGTAGACCTATTTCTTAACGTGGGATCCGAACCACATAAGCACCCACAGGAAATCGAACAAGGAAGTCCAACGCCAAATGCGTATATTCTAACCGCTTAGCTACGAGTGAGTTCTAATTGAATATAAAGTGCTCTGTGAAGCTTTGTTTTAGTGTTATGTTTATATAGTATTTATTTTACTAATTTGCTATTGCATTTCTAATTTTAGACGAACCAAAGAGTTGACAATAACCAAAGATCGTCATCAGATTTCGAATTTTCAATAAAACCAGTGCGTAGCTATCTATCTAAAGAAATATGTAACGAAAAAAAAAACAAGTTATTCCAAATAAGAAATAAAAAAAACAGTACATGCCTAATTGTAGGTTCCTCTAATAGTTATTACTGTATATATTATACTGTAACTTATTATAATAATAAAAATGTTATTCTCTCTTAATCAGAAAATATACAAAATTACGTTTCTAATACAAGAAAAATGTTTAAAACGATATTTGCAACACATTATGTTCGTGCGGTCCTTTTGACCGCGCGCGACTATTCGCGTTACTTTTTCAGCGCGACTTCTCGAGGGTTAATATGTATTACTACACCTCACGTTAGCTTACTACAAGAAGCAGCCGACGGACACAAGCATCACTTACAAGTTACATGACTACATGGAAGCAGCAGCACCACCACCATCTGCAGCGCATATTTATTGGGGAGGATTCAGCGGACAGTCACCTGCCTGTGATTGGTCTCACCTCGTCTTGCTTGCCTAGAGCTATAAGAGAAACCAAACCTCAAAGCCTCTAGTTTGCTGCGGGACTCTAGGTCTCGATTCCTCCTGGGTCAGCTTGCTCGGAGCTATGTCCGGATCCGAACCTCAGTAGGTTACTCTTCTTCTGAGCTCTGTGACTCTTAACCCAATCACAGCTTGCTTCGGAGCATTCTGGTTTCTACACCACTCTACTTAGCTTCCCTGGAGCTCTGTAAGGTCCTGCTTCAAGGCTACAAGGTCTTAGACTATCTTTTCCTATATCGTATTAAAGAAAGTTGTGTAGTATTTCTGTAAATAGTATTGTTAATTAAGGGTGTTTTAAATGATAAATCGGCAGTGGGAGTCGCTTCCGGACTCTGATTTACTTAACCTAGCACTACCTAGCCCTCCAAATGAAAGATTTTTCTATAGTAAAGGCGTTTTCGACTCAGTTTTAACTGAGTACCTCCTTATTGGGCACTATTTTATCACCCAGATAAGTGGACTTCAAAATTTATAGGTATGTGATCCTTTAAAAAGTGAACTTATTGATCTTTGCTCTCTACGAAACTTAACTCTAGAATAATTTTTCTTTTCTTGTGTATGCCTTAGACTAGATCCGATAGAAACACTTTTCCAAAGAATACGATTCGTGCACGTATAATTTTGGAGCAACACTAGAAATAATTGTTGAAATATTGTAATTCTTTCACTAGTTTATTTGTTATTGTATCCTCAAAGATTTGCAAAAGGCGACATGAAAATATCTAACTTGGCATAGATAAAATTCAATGTTGCCACCAGAGATAATTGTTGAAAAATTACAATTCTCTTTTTCATTTGCGTTTAAATACGGTTTCCGGATGTACGGCGTAAGAACTACAGTACAAAAGCAGAAACCAACCTGTGATAGGTGTCCACTAAAAAGCACGAATGCTATCTAACCGAGTCAGTGTGGGGCGAAGTTGGTGGGCCCGCTCGGTAACGCTGGAGTATGTCCAAAAGGAGCAGGCGCGTCGGCGATGGTGGGTATACGCGTAATCGAAGGGGGTGAAAAAGAAGTGAATTTCGGCAAATATGCATGTTTCAATAGCCCTTGTCATGGCCTTACACTAGTAACGTTCCACTCGTAAACATAAAATACAGCTTCTGTACACTGTGTGGAAATACACCGCCAGCGGGAAATAACATCTAATACAGTCATCTTTCCTATGCACTCACTCACTTTATCCACCCTAAAGCACATGTAACCCTACACTCGTAAACCTGAAATGTATTACTTTGTATAAAAGTTTGTCGCCTGATAAAATATATTATTTGTGAATATATATTTTCATATAAAGTACTCTATTTCACCTGTAAATCTTCCAAAATTTGGTGCGCTAAAACTACACCAGCACCATACGATTAACATGGCTGAACAAATTTCCCTTCCTTGTTTTAACATTTTTCACCTCACCAACTATTCGGGGTAGTCACTGAAGATTCCGATCGGTCCTTTATGCTTTATGACAATCTGGCATTGCTGCGATGCAGAAAAGAAAAATGAACTTCTTCCAATGTACCTTCAAGACGATGCTCTCGATTTAGTACTCCGTTTAAAAGCGCCAAATCAGTTAGAATCACTTAGTTATGATAAGTTAGAAACCAAATTGACAGATTTGTATGGACTGAAATTACCGGCTTATGAGGTATTGTATGAAATTTTCCAAATTCAGCAAGGTGAGAACGAATGAATAGACTCATGTTTACAGAAACTGAAAGTAATCAGGCAAGTTATGCTCCAACTTCAAAATGCGTGACGCTTTTCAGACCGGTCTAAAGTAGTGCAATACTTTTCTGTACCATACCGCAAAACATTCGTAATTGTTTCAAATACAAATCTTTAGATACATCTTAAACAGTATATTGGGGTACAGTTCCGTAGATGGTATACCCTCTTCCGAGATAGAATAGTAACCACGATTATTTAATAGACCAGAACCTACCCTAACCTAAGCTAAACGAACCTGCTACCACTATTTCTACATCGACTACTACTAAAATCACGGAACAACTTTAGTAACTTACCGTTAAAGTATGCCATGTACGGAACTAGAACTGACCCGTACTAAATGCAGTTTTATACAATTAAAGTTCACAATCGCAAGTGGTGTGACCAATATTTAGATTCATGTTGAAAAAAGAGTTCTTTGTCAGGTAACAAATTACACCATTTATGAAGGACTATGATGAACTAGCAGTTTGTATATCTAATAAATAGGATAAGTTACTCTCTTTGTACAAAAACGTTTCCAATATTTGATCAGTAATGTTACCTAATCACACATTTATACATAGGCTAATGCATTTGTTATATTATTCCCTGTTGATGTTTATTAAAAGAGACGTCTTTTTAAAATGCACGAATTTGTGATGCATAAATATGTTATTCCAAATTTTTAGATTTTTAAAATAGTCACGAAAAAGCATAGTAAAATGTGATATTCATCATTGTGTGTTGCGACTATCTTGTAAAATAATTCTTAATATACTGTTAAAAAAAGAGTTTAGCTGAAGTACATTCTGAAAATATGAATTTCAAACTTTAATTTGGTGCATGACACAGCTGAATTGTATTTATTTACTTTCCTTTCCAGTTCGACACATTTTCTCTTGGCCATACCCACATATAATGTAAGATGTTATCAATCATATATTTAAACAAGGTCAGAAACAAAACAAGACACTACTGGATACATTTATTGTGACAAAAAACATTATTGGAAGGGGAATAAAGTGTGGATCATAAAAAGTGTTAGAAGGAACAATACTTTTTTTTTACAAATTAGAGTAACTATATATAACGTTACCATAAGTGGATTCTGATCCCTCATACGTGACAGGCTTCAGGCTGCAGATGCAATGCCCATAAATATGTAGAAAATAAATATTTTTAAAATAATATTTGGCCTTCGATTTCACCTTGATACCAGAAATTAGGACCACCAGCAACCCATTTCTCGTATGATAGACTAAGACATAGATTTTTTCTTAAAATAAGTGCGGTTTAACTGATAATGTTAGTGGTTTTCATAATACTGAAGTAGGTTTCCTTCGCAAAGCTGTGTGTAATAACACAAAGTGGAATATTTCAACATGAGCGGGTAATTTAACATACGCTTGTTATTATGATGATCGTTCAGGCCGAATTATTAAGTAAATAAGCCTTAGAGAGCAATGGGCAGAAGAATGAATACATTTAAGAAAGTTCAGAAAGGAAGGTGTGGTGTGTGTGCAAGTCAGAAAAAAATATATATAGTTATTGTTTGTAGATTTATTGAGTTAATAAATCTCTGATTTATTACATATGCCATATCATATTTATGTGTGGGGGGGGAGGGGGTAAGGCATTATTCTCTCATTTTGAATTACTGCAACTTCAGACTCTAGGTCCAGTTGGCCCAATTTTATCCCCCCCTCCCGAATATAAATTGTCTAATTCGCACACTATATATGAAACAACATGCATTACGGGGCTCTAATCTGCCTTCACTTGTTATTTCTGCGAGCCAAGCTGACTAATATAACCTATATGGGGGAGATCAGCGTTATACACCCTAACCAATGTATTACAGTATCTTTTAGTCTATGGTAGTATGTTAACAATTCACCCACAACTTACTTTCGAAAGCTGATTTCTTGCTGCTCCTCGCCGCTGTCAAATGATGTGTATTCATACGCCATCTCAACCTCATCACCGTACTGCGTAATGATATCTATTCGCACTCTGCTACAACTGAAATCTTTATCTCGTGTCCTGAATAGTAATTAAGCTGAAGCAATATTACACCCTAGTAAAACATAGTAATATTTTTCCGAAAAGATTGACACCGTTACTTTCTATTCATCTATAATGTTGCAAATCACGCACTATTCCATTCTCATTTTTAAGAAATGAGAAAATCTCATGCATGTGAACTTGAAAATCTGCCTTGTGTTCCCAAATGAAAACACGTTTGTAAATAATGAGACATTTTTCATCAAATATGAGTAAAAATTAATTATTTGGTTTTGAACATGCATGTTTCTCATTTCTGAGCAAGGAAACTTTTAAGGGGGTCCAATGCAGGGGGTCCAATGAAGGGTTAATTAATGGGACGATGATCGCAAATGTTGACACGTGAGTTACAGCAATGATAGCAGATCAGTAATGTTAGGTCCTTAAGTTCAAATTTCCCTGAAAAATTTTCAAAAACTTCCTTTTTAACATAAAAAGTGCCTAATTTTTGTTATCATTGTTTAAAGAGAGCATTGTTACGTTTCTACATTGTTGCCTATCTATGGATTATTATACTGCGCTCATATCTCCAGAATATACATGCTTTTGATCTTCTGTTATTACTTCAGTGTTATCTTCTATGACATCTTCAAGCCAGGCCGCGGAAGGCTTGTGGAAAAAACAAAGTTTGTTACTTTCTGTGTGGAATTCTATGAAGAATGTATTTCGTTATACTGCCGCAGTGCTTAGTAACATAACATTTGTTGAAACACTAAATATCCCTACATTTTATCTCATATCCGTAAAATCTCCCTTTTCCCTTCTTAAAAAATATTTGCTAAATCTCCCTTCGCCGCGGAAAATTTCCCTCAAATTAGCATCACTGTAGGAGATTCGAGGCTGTAAACAAATATGTTTTAGACTCTAGTATTCAAAGCACTTCTAACATGGGAATGGTGTTTGATAATTCCTGGATGTTTTACCTTTTTAGCTTTTGTTGTTAATAATAACTCCTTTGTTTACGAGGCTATTGCATTCTTCAGGAAAAAGTGAGAAAACTTAATCTATATTTGTGGATGGAAATTGTCGTTATGAGAGAGAAGAGAGTGCAGTGTTGTGCTTTCGGCTCTTTTTGATGATATATATCTAGGGAGTTTATATTTTGGGTCAAGAGATGTCATCAAGTACTTCTTCTCTTTGAATCATAATGGAAATGAAAGAAGTTGTTATAATAACTAGGACTATTCACCCACTATCTTTAGGTGTAGATATTGTGCCCAAAACTCAAGCTTTTCAACCAGAAGCTGTGATTTCAGATTTTGCTTGGGGAGGGAAGCAAAAGTTTCCATCGACACAAGAGTTTCAAGTTTCTTTTTTTACTAGTGTTTTTTCTTCGTCCGTTAAATTATTGTCTTAAAATAATGACCAACGAATGTACAGTTTGCGTTGTAATGGATAATGAGATATGGGCAGCAGTGGCGTAGCAGCTGCCCCCGCAACCCCCGCAGTGCGGGGGGGCCCCGACGTATAGGGGGCCCCGAAGTCTTGCGATGAATAAAGATTTAAAGAAGCAGAACTTCAGCCTTACTTCTGTCGGCTTTACAACTAGGGCCCCTTCTCTATACTTTGCGGGAGGGCCCGCAAAAGTGTGCTACGCCACTGATGGGCAGCTACTATGATTATGATTAGTTAATTAACATGTCCTCAGAAATTGAAAAACGCATCGTCTATAAGCAATGTTTTTTTTTTAATAATTAGGTCAATACTTGGTTTGACTTTCCATGGCTATCCGTTTTACGCTACAGGAGATGAATGATTAATGAAAGAGGATGATTTCAAAGAATTGGCAGTATGAATTTTATAACCAATGCGGAATTGCCTAGAAAAAAACACTAACTCGTATAGCCTGAGATAGAGCCAGTGAGGCCAACTACTGTAACCAAGTTGTGATTGTCAGTAAACCACGATATCTCATAAATAACTCTTGAAACCAATGACAGTAAAACCCGTGATTTCCCTTATATGGTTTTAGTAACAATGACTTTAGCTAAGCCTTTTTAGCCGTTTTCTAACCTATCGAATCCGACTACCCTGTCTCTTTCGGGGAGCCTTGATACTGTAAGCAACATTAGGCAGTGAGGATCTACGATGTTTGCTGCTTCGGCTTATAAAAGATCCAGTTATTTTCAAATAACATACCAATTTTAATAGTGGGTTGGTCTTTGGTAGTGTACAACCATCAAATTCCATTTGATTTGGTCTTCGCATCTTGTGATTGAATTATCAATCCAAATATTTTCCACGGAAATACCGTTGTTGTAATCAATGAACTTACGAAGTTCGTTACTGAATTTTCTATGTATATGTATGTGTCTCTTATTTGCAAATTTTTCAATTTTCAGCCCTCCATTCGATAGAACATCTGAAACTATCAGAGGATGTGATTGCATTTTTAGTGTCACTCTTACCGTTATACGCCAAATAGTGACCGATTTTGGGAGATTTAAGGAACCATATCACGCGAACCATAAGCTATTCTGTATAGAGAGGTCATATTGGTGTTGATCAATACCTGAGAGGATGGTAAATTTTTTGGTACCTAATAGTATCTGGTGGCTACTGCCCAACTGGCCACCGTTCCCAAGATGTTGGCCAAAAACCTTCGACCTTCAGGAGATTTAAGAAGTCATTTCTTGGGAACTGTAAGTCATAGAGAGATAATGTTTTTCTAGAAACAGAAACATTGGTGATAAAAAGATTTACTTTTACTTGTAGAAACAATCACAGTTATCCTTCCCGCTCCATCTCTCCATTCTTTTTAACTTGGTTGTGGCAATGCTCATGAAATATTCTCAACTGCTTTTCTCTGTATTTTCACCGTTAGTAGAAGTGTCAAGAATATCCTGTACACTGTTGCCAACAGGTGACTTCCGATAACATTTAAATGATTTACAGAATGTAGCTAAAAGTCACTAAAACTTTTTAATTATTATAGCGAAATTTATAGTAAAAATGATGTAAGAATAAAACGAGCAGACTCTTCTATAATTTTACTGTATTCACCTAAAACATAGTGCAGTATTCTTCCCTTCCACTGGCTGCTCCAGAGATCTACGATGATATAGTTTCTGCACCTTCTCCCGATAAAATCACTCCATGACTTTGAGCCTCCTTTGAGTTCGCTTTGAAGGCATTCTCTAAATTCCAATCTCAGATATTACAGTAAACATAACGAATTTCTCATTGCATAAACGTATGCCCAATATACATCATACATACTGCGTTATTTAGCTTAATATCATATAATTTGAAGAATACATAAGGTTGCCAACATCGTTTAACTTACTTCTTCAATTTAAATTTATCGATTCGACTCCGTAGAATCATTATGTTACGTATTCGTTCTACTTATTAACCTTATAATTTGAAATGAACACAAAAAACTAAGTAATGGTATAAAATTAACTAGCTTCATTCATGGTATAATACTTGTTAACTTTTAAGTGGTTCTGAGTATCGAAATCGTTAACGCTTTCGACTTTGGTGCTAACGGTCTCGGGTTCGGTTCCTGGAGATAGCCGAAAAGGTATAAGACTTTTTTTTATCAGGTCACCAACCCTAAGGTCCTTCATTCACACCTGGCAAATGCCGGAATGGTACCTACGATACTGATCCCCAATGCGTAACGGCATTACGACCGAAGAAATTTGAAATACCCATAAATATGTGCAATTGAGGCCAAGAAAATAGTCTCACAATTTCTAAATCGACAATGGCAAAAGACAACTTGACCATTCCCATGCAATTTAATATAATGACACACATCAAACAAGTTTCTTTCCAACTAAAGCAAGACTTAACATAAAAAGGATCCTTGCAAAGCAGGATAAACCATGATTTGTTGAATGCTCTGTAGTTTCCTATGAATTTCAATCATGTTGTGCATTCTTTTACTAAGGGAATATTTTCATGATGCCTTGAATTTAAAATATCCATTCAATTTTAATCTTTTTAAAGCATATGAGTAATTCATTCGACCATATTCGTTTTCAGTCAAAAGTCGTAGACCTTAAAGTAGAATGTTAGTCATATGTGTTCTTACCGGGGATGAACTTTGGGATCCCATTCTGAAAATGCGTTTGCTAACCTCATATCTACGAAGAAATTTCAAAATATGCTTGAAGTTCCACAAGCTTAAGCGGGGACCGAATTTTCTGAAACTCCAATGGCTTAAACCCACCTACATCACTTCACAATAGATTGTTTTCTACGTATTGTTACGGGCTTTATGTGTGAGCTTTCACAGTAATATTTCAGAGATAAATAGATTTAAAATATAATATACATAACACACTCAGGAACATTCAATATTTCCTTAAGTGATTTTAAAAATGGTACATAAACATACTAAGGTGTTGTTGAACTGTAATATTATAAAGTGCATTACGAAAAAAGTTGTTCTCCTTCATAACTTTTATCTGAACATCGAAAATCAAGAAATCCTTCCAAAAACTCCTGTTGAGTCCTTATACGTGTTAGAAGAGTAGGAGTACTTTCCCGCGAAGAGCAGAAGAAACATTCTATTTTTAGGATGAATAATTGTATGAAACACGCTGGAAGGATGTAGAAGTAAGTAGGAATATCGTCGGCTATGTTTAATTGTTGTAACTACGAAAAGTTTGACTACAATTTAAGGAGTCACGACAAAATACTTTTACAAGATGTCTCGTAACGTAGGTCTATATTGTGAACAAGAAATGAATACATAGTATAACTAGGCAGTTCTTATGGACATGCAGTTAAATACACACCTTGTTATCGTACTCAAAACATGAAAATTACCTTAAAGAATTTGAAATTTGTTCCATACTTGTTGTATGGGCTCTAAATGCCCACAGTAATTTCGTTACTTCTTGTATTCATTACGTTATTTCCTTCAATTTCTTTTAAGTAAAAATAACTAGTCTTTTTCCTTTTGTTAGCAGTCAGGCGAATGATGAAACTGGGTAAAATCGAAAGGTAAAACTCAAAAAGCACAGTGCTGTAGGTCACGACATAATATGTAGTATAGCTGGCCGAAAAATCTTTTTGAAGTTTAAATGCATACACAAACCATAAAAATGTCCAGATTAAAATTAAATTAGAATTATCCAAGTTAAATCCTAAATGTGTGAGTACTGGTAGAGAGAACTGAGGGAATGACATATACACTAAAAAGGACACTAAATTGGGAAGCTATATTTTAAGCTATGGAGCTCCAATGATCATCATATATTCTAATGTTCACACATATGTTCACACCGTGATGTAATCATGTGTTTCTACTACACGTGATTGAAGTAAACAAACACACTACAGACAACGGCAACGAAAAGGACGTCGTTCATTATCGCCAACATTCGATTAGTGACGTAGAGGCATTAGCAGTCAGCAACAATATGGTATGAAAGAGGAGAGTACACCTCAAGAAGTACCAACTCTCTAAGGTGCGTAGCCATTGAGAGCACCTCCTAGTTATTTCGAGGTCTGAGACTACTAGTCATTGCGAGTTATCTTTCGTACATGCTCAATGGCCCATATGAATACTCCTTGAACTGTTCTTTGACTTTACCTTAAGGGTTCCTAGGATAAGCGGTACTTGTAGTTCAATTACCACTTTAAAAAAGTCATGTTTATGAACCTTCCTCGGCTGTTCCTTATCGAAGGTTTATTTTTTATTTATGTATATATCTAACAACCACAAGGTAGAGTTCAGAGACCATTTTATACTGGATATCTAACAACAATAATAACAATGAAAAGGATTTGGGAAGGTATAGGCCAGGGCCTATTTAATAGGTACCATACCGGTATTTGCCCGATAGGACTGCAGAAAACCCTGGGTAACTCCAATAAGGATGGTCGCCAGTGGGAATCGAACCCGCGACCTCCCGAATGCGAAGCCAACGCTATACCACTTAAGCTACTTCGCTCGGTTAAAGGTAGACTAAAAGAATCATAGAAATGAAGAGGTCATAGCCAACAACAAATAACTGCTCATAAAATAAAAGAAGTACGCAATCAAGAATTTGTGAATTATTCTTTTCAAACTATGTTTCCTCAATGCTTTGTTGCTTGCAGCCTTCTACTCAGGTTAATATTTTAATTTATTACCTCAGTGCTTGTACTAGTAACCAATGTGATACGCCCAAATAAACAAGCAAAAACTCATCACCAATAAGTGAACATACAATTGAAGTCTTTGGCACAGAAGGAACGTCCTCAATCTAGTATTTAAATAACTTAAGAAGAAACCTAGTAAGGCGAATACAGTTAAATATTAAAAAAAAAATCCGTGCAAAATGAAAGTACCACAAATTTTTTAGTGTTTTCGTATCTCGAAATTAAAAAGTTTATCAATTTCTGGTGTTGAAATCTGGTTTCGTTGTTTTCAAGTTCGTTCTACGTGTATTTTTTATTCTAAAGTTTTTAAAGTTGTACAATGTTTTTTTCGTGTATTCCGTTATATGTAACGTAGTGGTTTACTTTCGGCCCACCACTAGGAAGAAGTGTTTTAAAATTAAAATTCTTTCTACAATTTCCTTCTTATTGTCCCCAAAATGGTGTCCGCTGAGAGACATGAAAATATTGCACTTTGCATAGATAAAAGGAAAGGGGGCCACAAGAAATAATTGTTGAAAATTTTCCTTTTTGTTCTTTACTATTTGCGTATAAATACAGCTTCTGGATTTGTGAAAAAACTACATTCTATAAACGCAAACTAACCTTGCTAAGTGGACACTTAAAATCACAGATACTTTCTAAGCGAGTCAGGGAGGTCGAAGGGTGTGAGCCCTCGAGGTAATGCGGGTATGCATCCGAAGGGAAAAGGCGCGCCAGCTATGGTTGGTATGAGCGTAAGCGAAGCTAGTGGAAAGAAATAGGTTTGGGAAATAATACAAGTTTAAATAACACTCGTCATGGTTTCATACTTATAACACTGCACTTGTAAACATCAAATACAGGTTCTGCAGAAATATACTACCGGTGGAATACAACATCTAATACGCCACCACCGTATGTAATATTGGTTTTAGAAATCTTTAATGGTGATAACCATGAATAACGAACCTCTGAAGAACTTAGTCAATCAAACTTGTGCACCACGTATCTTATTGGTCATTTCACGTGTCGTGAATTTAGTATTTTAAAGCATAATTTTCATTAAACTGATAAAATAAAGTGTAGTTTATAATTTACTAATGACTGCGTTAGAGGTGTTCAAATCCTGAGATGGGTATGCTAATGCTAAGCACGAAAGCATAAAGCTGGCATGGTCACTATTAATAATTTCAGCTAACAAATGTTTCCACCATTCTTTCTTACACACATACTAGTCGTCACTGATACACCTGCTCCATTCGAACATACCTCCCACCCTGCAGAGCGGACTCATCAGTTTCGCTCAGCCCTGAGTCGTTTAGATAGTATTCGTACCTTTTAGTGGTAATCTAGCACAGATTGGTTTGTGATTTTTCGACTGTCGTTTTTGCTTCATATCTCTGCACGACATATGTCATATAAGAGTTAAGTTCCCCTAAAGAGAATTTAGATATATGAATTCAATTCTCTCCATAAGAAACATTTTACAAGACCACTTCCTGATAGTATTGTAAAAAAACGGTTTTTTTTCTGTGAATTTTTTTTCAATAAAAAACATCGTTCTTTTTCATGTTTTTTTTTCAAATGTCTGTTTTTTTCTGGCAACTATTATTTATTGATTTATGTTGCAGATTATTGAAATAATCAACAGAACTTGAGTCGAAGCCCTCGTAACTTACAAATCGTTTGTTTCTTTGTACCTATACGAGCAAAATTGTGTGATTATTCCTTTCGGCCCCAGGTCATTTTTGGCGTTTTCCTACACTTCCAGTTAGGGACTTATTGCTCAAAAACTATTCATGCGATTGATATAGTTAAGGTCTTGCTTTTTAGAAAATAGATGTGGCTATGTTTTGGTGTAAGTTGCATTGCAATGTTGCCAACGGGTGGGAAATTATTGAGGAAAATGCAGGTGTGAAAATTTACAAAAGGTTCCCTAACCGAAATTCAAAATTTTTTGTATCTAGCACCACTGCTGCTATATGGGTTCAAGTCACCTAAACAAATCTTTGGTGTGTTGGCAAGGTACAGTGAAATCCTGAAGTCGCTGGCTTCCATTCAAAGAGGGAAAGAAAAAATTCTGTCATATACATAAAATTTTGACACTTTTTACGCCTCCGAAGCAAAATCAAATATGCTTGAGCTACAGCTTCTCTAATTATCGTATTGAAACTTTTTATGGTGCGTTCTGTAGGGAAAAGAGGAAGCTTTCAGGTAGTGGTACATTGGTTTCAATGTAGCCACTAAGAGGGTAATAATAAAGGGGAAAAGGAAATTTTCCGAATTTTCCACCTAATAGCGGGAATTAATTGTTTTGGCTGGAAACGCTGCCACCAGACAGACGAAAACTATCTGAAAATAAACCGTAGTACTCCAAGAATATACCCTACAAGTATCATGGCGATATATAACAAAGTAAGCATGAAAATAAAATAAAAAATCTCATTCTACCTCACAAATTCACCATTTTCTTACCATTTCCAGAACATGGTTTATTATAAACCTCAACTGTACTTCCCCTAATCATTCTAGTGAAACTTTTTATAGTGCGCTGTGCAGGCTAAAGATGAGGCTGTTAGACACTGGTATGTTTGTTCGAATGTAGCCAACAAGAAGGAAATAATAGAAATAAAAAGGGATTTTTCCCAAAAAAATTTGCCCCTAAAATCTGGAATTAAAATTATCTGTAGCTGGCAACACTACTATCAGACACACACAAACTATCATAAAATAAGCTTTGGTATCCCTGTAATATATCCTACAAGTATTGTGACTATATCTAATAAAGTAAGCATGTCAATAAAAATATCTCATTCTTCCTTTTAAAAAAAACAGTTATCTTTCCAATTAGAGAACAAGGTCTACTGTAAACCTCAACTGTACTTCCCCTAATTATCCTATTGAAACTTTCTATACGGTAGTGCATCGTGTAGAGCAAAGACGAGACTTCCACATACTGGTACGTTTGTTCCGATATAGCCAACAAGAGGAAAATAATAGAGACAAAACATATAATTTTTCCAATATTTCCCTTTAAAATCTGGAATTAAAATTTTCTGTAGCTGGTAACACTGCTACCAGACAGACGTAAACTATCTTAAATTAAACATTGGTACACCACTAATATATCCTACAAGTATTATGGCAATATTTAAGGAACAAAGCTTCTAATTACCAAACATATAGGCCTATTACGGTAAACAGAAAAGTAAGGAAAAACTAGAAAATCATGGGTTAGAAGCTAAATACGAATTTTATGTGCGCCCCTAATTACCCCATTGTAACGATCTGTACTTGCGTTTGTTAAGTAAGGACAAATGTTTGATTGGCGTAAGTTGACTTGCACTCGGGCGTATAGGTACAGATTTAAAAACAAAAATTTATAATTTTTTGCCCAAACATAGGAGAATTTTAATTTCCCTAATTGGCAACACTGCGTGCAGGCCCGTCCAATTGATGTCAACAGTTAGGTATCCATCCGAGGTATCTACCTGGTAAGTCTTAAGGATGTCTTTCTACAACGAAGGAAGCTACAGGGAAAAAAAGAAGTAAAGGAAATTCGAAATTAAAAAATTCTCGAATTTTTGACTGGGGTGAAATTTAAGAAGGAAATTCGACACCAGAAGAAAAAGAAATCAATATGATAAACTATAGTCCAATCATATTTTGCAAGAATAATATCCCGATATCTTAATTAGTGTCCACACAGGAGTGGATTAAAAAAGTGACACACCCGTGTGTGCCACTTTGGCCACCTCGGCCACCGAGTATACATTTGATTACATGTTTTTTTTTTTTTTTTTTTACTACTAACTCGTGTTGTTGGAGTTATAGTCTCGACTAATAATAATATCGTTGTAAACAATAACTTTATAAGGAAAATTTTCTCTCCTTTTTACATCTTAGTTCTAACACTGTTGGTGAAAAATGCAGGGTGTTTCAAAATAAATTTTGGGATTTTAAGTCTTCGTAGTACTCATCACATTTTACGTACAATTATAAGCAATGCATCAAGTAAAAGAGCACTTCAAACAGTCTTTGCTACAAGTGTTCAATGTGAGATTCATTCGTCACACGGCACACATCTAGTCGATAGGCAAGAAAGGCCCATAAACTTTCCGCCATATGACGCAAAACACATTCAATTTAAGGGAGTATCGTTTCAACTGTACCATCTCCTGAGGATTTGCTGACGGCCAGATTTAAACATTATGAGTGTTCACATTAGCTTTTAGGTGAAAGGTCGATTTATCAATGAAGACGACACGATCCAGAAAATCTTCATTGTTATGCAGGAATATTTCACTTGCGAAATTGGCACGTAGACCGTAGTCTGTAGGCTTTAGACCTGTAGCAACTGCAAACGATAAAGACGTAGTTGCAAGCGTCTCCTTAATATTCTTCACACAGACGGTTGCACTGTACAGATTCAGTCTTTATTAAAACACAAAAAGCTTTCTGCTCTCTAGTCTCATCTTTGCTACTTGCTCTTTCTAACGGCAGACAGAATAAACAATGCATGTACATGCGTGCGTACAAAACTGTTTGAGTTGCTCTTTCATTTTATATAATATTTATAATTGTAAGTTAATTGTAATAGATACTACAAAGTTTCAAAATCCTAATATTAATTTTGAAACACCCTGCATTACTTCAAATTGAGTCATCCTATATTCATGTCTTTTATATATATATCATCAGGGCCGGTCCTAGTCAATTTGTCGCCCCATGCAATGGCATAATTTGCCGCCTACCCCTTTCTCCAGAAGGAACAAATCTTAAAAGTCATGATTTTAAGTATGCTACTCCAGCATGAACAACAAAAGTGAGGGTAAGTGCAGTTGCACTCAGAAAGGCTTAAATACTTACTAAAAATGCAATCCCGGTGTGTCTTTTTTCTTTTTTTTTTTTTTTTTTTTTTGCTTTAAATATTAATCTATTATGTTAGTGAAAGATAAAGCAAATACACCTGCAGAGGTAATCCTTTTTATAGAATTCACTATCGAGCTTCAATCCCAATATATCAGTTTGCAATTCCAGTGCAACTAGCTCTTATATCTTTATTTCTTGATTCTTCTTCTGCATCTTCTAACATTTTTTTTTTTAAAACTTGTTTCTATCTTCAATGATAAGGAACTTGTTTCTGACAAAAACAAGACTAGTTTCATATCAAAACTGTGATAACTTACTAAATGGAACAGATATTCACTACTGTTCGAGAATTGAATTCTTGCATTTGACAACAATCAAGCAATTTGTGCTCGGGTTTATTCGACCATTTGCTTTAGCATTATCCATGTGGCCTTAAACTAATGCAACCTAAACATAATTTATGAATGTAGTATTCAAATAGAAGGTCGGCTTAGTAAATGTAACTACCATCATGAAGTCTGTTTCCAACAAGAAATATTTAATTTAAATAATATACTTATGACAGATTTTGCCGGACCATCCAAGCTTGCCGCTCCACGCAAATGCACGTGTTGCATATATAGCCGGCTCTGCATATCATATATATCTAGTCGACAAATTATTTATATATGGCATTTAGAAAAATACTATTAGGCAAATTAGTATTAGTTTTTACCTTTAGACAAGTTATTGGAATTTTATACTGTTCGTGACATTATTTTCGTACTTATTAAAGGCCTGCTTTCACGAAAAAACAAAATTTCATTTCTACTTTTATTTCTTAGTTGATATTGATGAAAACTGCTGAAACCCGAATTGTTAATAGGTATGGTATTCATGTAAATTGTAAAATATTTGTAGCGTATCAGTATCTAGCGTTCCATTTATGTTGCATTTTACGGTGATTACACCTACATAAAAATATTTCATACTTAAATAGACGTAAGATGCATTACAAATGCCTATTTAAAAGAAAACGAAATTTAGAAAAAAACGAGAGGCAATGTTTTTTTTCTAAAAAAAACGTACATTTCTGAAAAAATACGAACCGTTTTTTTTTTTTCTATTTCCAACACTACTTCCTGAGCAAAATGAGCCACAATTCATGATTCAAATATGGATAGCTAAACTGGATTAGTACCAAGTTGTAAAAATTTTACATTTTATAGAATTAATGCCTAACCTAACCTAACTAACCGTTTCTCTAACGCAATAGCCATTATGCTTTTCTGCAAAGACAAAACACTACCGGTACATTACTAAGCTAATGATAGGAACGTACCGATATATTGCATAGATCATGTAAATCATGTCTTCCTGCCAATTTAATATTTCACAAACACTAACCAGTATCACCTATAACTTTTATTTACATGAGCAATGAATTTTGGTGCTAGTATATATGAGATCCTACTTTGCTTTCTCTTTATGTCCCTTGGATTTTGAGTTATACGATTTTCCGTTTTATCCTTGAGCAGTGCCCTTGCATGTGGTTCTTATGCTATGGTATGATGCACTAGATGTAGTACAAGAATCAATAAATGGAAATTAAGTTATCGTGACCTAAACCACCCCAACCTAACAATTTTGTTATTGCAGTTAGTTTAAAAATAAAATTTGGATATTGTGTTAAGACATTTGAGACTATAAATTAATTATATTTGACATTTCTTATAAACATAGGCTGGATCATAATCATGATTAGAGCAATTTAAACATGAAGTACAAGTTAACACTTTCTTGGTTCAAAAAATTTAATGAAAGAAGTTAAGAGGAACGGTTCAAGAGAGAATCATCGAAAGAATCTATATCTCATGTAGAATACAGCTTTACAAATTGCCTGAAAAGTAATGGGAAATAAGTTGCGGTTACTCATACTTTATGTGTGCAATGAATTTTGTTATCACTGTGATTGTTAATATAAAATTAACATAAAAGTTAAAATCAATATGCATGGTTGAATATTTATAAATCTCTCGAAGAGTTGATTATCGTCATATGCTACCAG